>NW_027206268.1:5976671-6219171 GCF_024711535.1 Dipodomys merriami | reverse complement strand
CCCTGCTCCTCTCCGCTACCTCTATTCTGCCAGCCAGGACAAGGATCACGCATCAGCAGAGAGTTCCTTTGGGGCACAGACAGGTGCTCTCCAAAGCATGCAAAGACACCCTCATTCGCCAGCTAGGGAGAGGCACCATCCAGACGGCCCTCAGCCCCACACACTGAAGCCGGTTCAATTGACATTGGCTCAGAGCCTTATTGTTCTGGAACTTTCCAGAACTTACTCCAAACACCTACGAGCCTTGACAAGGTAGAAGTAAATGCCCAAGAAATCCCATCAGCCATCAGGATTACCGGAATGCACCAGGGCCACAGAAGAATGCTCTGCTCTCAGTGGAAATGAGGATGTCTTTATCTAAATTCCATTAGCCCTGGCACCTCTAAAAGACTTCCTGGACAGGAACGAAGCTGAAGTCTAATGTCTGCGCGCCTGCCAGACGCTTCTTATCTGAATAACCTTGCACTTAGAGCCGCCCTACAACGCCCACTTCACAAAATTACCTGCCATTCTATTTCTATTGTTTAATTTTTTTTTTAGCTTCCTGGGTACTTTGAGTTTTGTTATTGTCAAATTCAAGTAACACTTAGAACTTAATCTGAAGATTCTTTCCCCCCAGAGGGCATTAGTTTAAGCGCCCAAAACACACTTGTGAAGAAGAGAGACTTGGAAGCCAATGATCCTAAAGACTTCCTGATTCCCTGACCCTGGGTGGCCCAGAAGAGCCATTCGCCCCTGAATTTGGATGGTTCATTCATGATTCTTTTTTTGTTCGTTTGTTTGTTTTTGGTCAGCTGTGGGGCTTGAACTCAGGGCCTGGGCGCTGTCCCTGAGCCTCTTTGCACTCCAGGCTAGTGCTCTACCCCTTGAACCACAGCGCCACTTCCGGTTTTCTGGTGGTTCACTGGAGATAAGAGTCTCACGGGGACATTTCTGCCCGGGCTGGCTTTGAACCGGGATCCTCAGATCTCAGTCTCCTGAGTAGCTAGGATGACAGGCGTGAGCCACTGGCACCCGGCGCTTTTCTATTTTTTTTTTTTATCCTGAATTTGTTGCAAGTGTTTTTTAAATATAATTTTGTTATGACTAAGGCGTTGGGCAGAGGGGTAACTGTGCTGTAATTCAGGGGACGCGTGCATTTCTTTATGGACAATGTCACCTTTTCCTTCACTCCCCTCCCCCAGCTGCTTCTTCCCACGTCATGCCCACAAGTTGGGGAGTTCAACTCTACACAAAACCATGACTGCGTGTGCTCACCCCTCCTCCCTCCCTTTCTCCACTCCCCCTCCACCTCCCCCACAAAGGGCAGAGAACAAGAACGAAACGAAATTCAAAAAGCAAACAACCACCACCACCAAGAACAACAGCAAAACAGCTTCCGGCTTCCATCTCCTGGAGTTGATGGACGGTGTGGTAAGCGCCCAGAGCGTTGGGGCCTCCCCCATGAGCCTCCTCCTGTAGTCTCGCTGTGTGCAGTGAATTCCCAGAGTCCCGCATCCCTGTCACGCTCCAGTGTGTGGCACGGGGCTTCCTTGTACAAGGGCAAAACATGGTGAGCCGCGTTTCACAGGCTGCCCGTGTAAACTGGAAAGGGGTTTCCGCTGCCTTGTCTGCAGAACCGTGACAGGTAACGTCAACCAAAACGAAAGGGAAGGGACCAATCGGCACAGGAGTTAGAGGGGGAAAGAAAAGGAATATTTATCTAGACTGTCCTGCTCCTCCCACTAAGCACCGTCCTGAGGATAGCTCCCACTCCGTTAAGCAAAGATTAGCCTAATTATCCTAATGATTTTTTTTTTCAGTGATTACTCAGGAAATCATCGCTCACTTTCCTATTTAAGCAAACAGAGAGAAGGTGTGATTCAGCAACTCACGGGCCCAGTCGGCCACGGCACTGGCAAAACACCGTGCGGCTGGCACTCACCACGCCGCACTCCTGGCTCCAAATCCCTCAGACACGGAGCGCTTTTCCTGGCACAGCACCATTGCCTGGCGCTAGAGGATAAATCTAGAAGGCTGGAGACGGCGCCTGTCATCCCAGCTACTCAGGAGGCTGAGATCTGAGGATCACAGTTCAAAGCCAGCCCAGGCAGGAAAGCCCGTGAGACTCTGATCTCCAACCAACCACCAAAAAGCCAGAAGTGAATCTGTGGCTTAAGTGGTAGAGTGCTAGCCTTGAGCCAAAAAGCTAACGGACAGCACTCAGGCCCTGAGTTCAAGCCCCAGGAACCACCACCCACCCACACCCACGCGCGCAAACAAAAAGGGCAACCCCCTCAAACAAAGAGAGACAAGACTTCTTAGGCTTGATTTCGAATCTGTCTTAAATAACACACAGTGAGCAGACACAGCAACACCAGGATCCTAGCCCTGCGGTTGTGAGTGTCCAAGGCCACCACTTACTGAAGACCCCACTAACGCCAAGACTCTGGCTTCCAAGAAACAGACTTCCCACACATCCACGGGAACGTGGTTCCGGCAACTTACTCCCGTCCCTGCCCCCGTCCCCAGTGAACGGGCGTACTACTTCTTCCAGACATGATGCAGTGTCTGCATCCTGAATGCGTGCCCATCTGTGTTCCTTCCGTCATCCATGTAAAGGGCTCATAAGACACAGCACCGTGTCAATCCTGTCGCGTTATCACAGATCACCGTTGACAGAAAAACGTCATGGAAAATTCCATACCTGGCCACTGCAGACCCAACTCTGCTGTTCCCTAAATCTGTGAAGCCCCAGAGGATTAGGACAGAGGACCCCGAGACACGGAGGGGAGGGCCGACATGATCAATCACCAAGCCCCGCAAAGCACTCTGGAAAGCTCTGCGCCCAAGCAAACTCTTTAAAACTCCAGGCTCAGAACCAGACTTCTGAGTCGGTCTCAGCCTCCCTATCGCAACTTCTTCTAGGTATGGGGGGGGGAGGAGGGAAGAAGAAAGGAAATAGAAACCCAGACCCTGGAGAGAAACTTCTGGAAGCAGGCAGCAGGCTTGGGGATTGGCCAGCAGCTGGTTGACTATAATCCACCAGCAAGAGCTGCATCTAGAGCCTGTGGGTGTCCCCTGTGCGTGCTGGGTTTCCGTTACGTTCAGGACTATTTTCAGGCAGAGAGAAAGAAGACAAGATCTCCCCCCTCCACCCCGGCCCCCGTGTTCACTCTGTTTCTGAACACTACTCCACCTTTCCACCCCGAGGAACTCTGGGTAAACACCTGTCCGAAATGTCCGTGGTCCAGAGATGGGGGCTGAGAACATTCCAAAGGATGCCAGGACACCAGCCATCAGAACTATGATGATTTTTTTGTTTTGTTTTTTGAATGGAAAAAGAACCGTGGACAGAGCGATCCGCTTAGTGAATTTGGAAACGAACCCAGCTACACTGGCTATTTTCTGGATTTTTAAAGACGTAGCCTTTTCACGTTTGTTTTTTTTTTTAAAAGAAATTCCCTTCTTATGACGTGCCCAGGGTTTCCCTCCTGCAAACAACCAGTTTATGAAAATAAAAGGTCTCCAAACAAAATCTGAAAACGTGCGTGTCCCATCCGTATGTAGGCTTAAGATTGAAAACCTTGGTCTCTTCCGACCTAAAGCCCCCTAAAAAGGCTGTGTTGTAAATATTACCCAGAGTTCATTGCCTGTCGTCCTTTCCTCAGGAAGCGGGCTCACAGTGAACACACCGGAACTTTCTCTCCTCCTCAGCAAGGGAAAAGCCAGCCTGTGCCTCAGACAGGCTCTTGCTTTATAATTCACAACATATTGTCAACAGCACAGCTGGAGGATTTTTACAAGCTTGATTATCTAAGACTAGCCGATGAATAGTTCAAAACCTATTTGTTTCATGCGTATCCTCAGTATTTATATGGATCAATAAGATACTAGAGGTAGCACGGTGCTGCTGGCTTATGTTTGTCAGCCCAGCTACTGAGTGAGCTGAGATCTGAAGATCACCGTTCAAAGCCAGCCCCGGCAGGAAAGTCTGTGAGACTTTCACCTCCAATACACTGTGGACAATTCTTTCGAATAAACAAAAGGGTCCACTGAAATATCATACTGACACATCACAAATTTCCAAACAGTGAAGTAGCAAAGCAATAAAAGCAGAAGTCACCTTCACCCCAATGACACTGCTAGGTGCCCTTGGCATACACGTGATCAACGGCTCTCCAGCAACTATAGAAGAAACAAATATTAAAGACTTTAACTCGTGGCTAAACACCAAAATTCCAAAACAGGTCCTGAAAGCGTTTGAGAGGTATGCTATTTTAAACAAAGAACGGCCCAGATAAGATGACCAAGTTAGACTGAAAACTAGTTCGGGTCCAGCAGCGCCATAGACGGAGGTTATCGGTTGCCCTGAGGCAGAAATGCCTTGCATCTCCACTTCACGACACCTACAGGCTCACCTCCATCCCGCCTGGCTGTCCAGGACGCAATCAGCGGAAGCCCAGCGCTGTAAGGAGAGAACGCTCCCTAGTTCCAGTAGCTGGCATGCTTCCGAGGGGACCTTAGCCCGGTTCTCGCCCACAGCTAGACCACATCTTGAAAATGTTGCAAATAAACGAGCAGACCCTGCTGCCTGGTACTTTTTGAATGTCCCCTACGAGTTGAGAAAAGAGCGAGGGAACAGGTGTACCCAAGGGTACCAAGGCTCACAGCCATGCCGACAGCCCCCTCCCAGCGTCCAAGCCTTGCTGTTTGCATCAAGACAAACCCCACGGAAGGACTTGCTACAAAATCACACGTGCACGCTTTAACACATCGCGGTCACCGAAAACCAGGACAGCCGGGAGAGGAGCCTCGGGGATCTAAGGACAAAGTAGGGTCCTGCAAACTACCAAAAACGGCTTTGATACGGGTTCATCGATCATGGTGCAGTGAGCCACGATCCTATATGACGCTAATAAAGGGTGTGGGTCATATTTCACTCTGTCTTTGTCGTTTTTGTGTGAGCTTATCGTCTCCTGTGTCTGGGTGGGATTTTTTGTTGTTAGTGTGTGTGGTACTGGGGCATGAACTCAGGACCTTGGACAGGCCAAACATTCTCCCCGAAATCCATCATTATTAAACATCATTATTTTTTTTTGTTTAGGTCTAAGATTTTCTAGGCTTAAGAAAAAATTACGTTGCTTCTATTTCTTTACAATCTTTCATTTGTGTTTCACACTCCTACAGTATTTCTTTGAGCTGATGGTTCTACAAGTTTTTCTTCCCTGGGGGGGGGGGGAGAAAAAAGTACCGTGAGATGTGTTTCACACTGCGATTTTCTCCAGGCGGTCCCTGACCCTTCCCGTTTAAGAGACTTTTCTGCACAAATATGAAAAATGGCAACTTTTGTTATAATGAGATTTGAAATTCTTCACAGGACTCCCATGATTGATTTCCAATCACATAAACTATCTTCTGTAATAATATTTTACTTTACCAATGCCACCCTGACATCCAAGCTGAATCACTGAAGTTTTATTGGTTAAAAAAGAAGAAGAAAAAAAAATCGTAAAAATATTAAACACAGACCTGGATTTTCAGACATGCCAGCTGTCTGGCCTGCCAGCAGAACCTAATCCATGACCCCCAGGTCAGAGTCCATTAGGGGCCTAAACTTCACATTTACTGAGAGATCAAAACAGCTCAGTATTAATGCACTTCAAGAATAAACAGTGTGTTGCGTGCATGTGAATGAACTTTAATCTTTATCTCAAGAGTAGCTTAGTTAGTGATTTGAAAATTGCAATACAAAAATCAGAGGTGTCTAATAAACACTTCAAATGTACTTGAAATCAGCACCAGAATCTTTGTTAATGAATGTGGATGAGGTCTGGGAAATAGTTGGCATTGATGAAGGAAACGAGAGTTGGAGCTATGTGCCCAGGGCTCACATCTGTCATCTAACTCAGGAGGCTGAGATCAGAGGATAGAGGTTCAAAGCCAGCTCAGGCAACCAAATCCATGAGACTCTTTTTTTTTTTTTTTTTTTTTTGGGTCCGGTGGTGGGGCCTGAACTCTGGGCCTGGGTGCTGTCCCTCAGCTCTTCAGCTCAAGGCGCTTAGCACTCTACCATTTGAGCCACAGCGCCACTTCTGGCTTTTTTCTTATGTGGTGCTGAGGAATCAAACCCAGGGCCTCGAGCATGCAAGGCGAGTGCTCTACCACTGAGCCACCTTCCCAGCCCCATCCATGAGACTCTTATCACTGATTGAGCAGCAAAAAAAAAAAAAAAAGTCAGAACTGGAGATGTGGCACAAGTGGTTGAGCATCAGCTCTGAGTGAAAAAGCCAAGGGAGAGAATGAGGTTCTGAGTTCATGCTCCAGTTCTGGCTAAGCATGGAAATTTACCCAGACTACAATCAATTTTACTGTCTCTACCACCCACTGACTGATTTAGAAGTGAAAATCCAGCATGCAAGCTAGATGGCGGAACATCATTTCAAAAGTAACACTTCACAGTGAGTTGTGGTGGTGCACGCTTGTAATCCCAGCTCTTGGGAAACGAAGGCAGAAGAGGCTTTTGAGTTGAAGGCCAACCGTGGTTCACTAGACCTTATCCAAAACCACCACCACGAAAGAGTACACACGCTGTTACGATCTAACGCTTGGGGGTGATTACCACTTCCTTGGCTTGATATGTTTATCTCGCTTTTATTCTGCAAGCATGTTTTGCAAGCTGGGGGACGGGTTGTTCCACGTCATTTTTAGGTAAACGCCGTCAGCGCCACCGAACCACGCCTGGATGCTCTGCAGAGAGAATTTTGCTTCCTTCCCAGGAGCGTGACTGAGTCAAAATCCATCTACTTTTGGGGGATGACAAGCAAGCAACACTGCCTCTAGCTTTGAGGCTTTTCTTCCAGGAGAGCCCGAGAACCCCATTTTCCGCAGCTACCGCATTTCCTGTAGGCTGGGATGACAGGGGTGTGCCACCGTACCCAGCTACAGCGTGACAAGGGGGTCTCACACACGTTCCTGACCCCGCTGATCTCAACCTGTGATCCTCCCATGCTCAGTCTCCCGAGCGGCTTGGATTACAGCCATGAGCCACCTCACCCAGTTAAAACCATCATGTCTGGAATCCTTTTAACCCAGTTTTCTGTCTTCCTATGCCCCTCAGTAATGAGTTAAATAAACCCTCAACCCATTAAGGCTGGTTTGTCTTCCATTCTGATGACACCCTTCCGTTCCAAGTGATAAAAAAACATCCTCGAAACAAACAAAAAAAATGCATTTCGCTTTTAGTTGAGAAGTCCAAGAGATACAGTGTGATCTCATCATATCTAACCAGAACGCTCACCGTATCCCTCAAATGTTTGTTACTTATCATATCCCTGTAAGAAGAACACTCAGTATCCTTACTTCTAGTTGCTCTATGAGTTTACACCGTGTTCTACAATTACAAGTGTAATTGCTATGAGTTACGAAACCTGACCCCTAGTTGGCACAGTCTATTTATTTCCTTCCAGTCAGGAATTTGAATTTCCAAGCTAAAACCAGAGAGAGCGCGAACACTATGTAAATGTCACGTAAAACATGACATTTCCTCTCGCCCGGCAATGAATTGCAATTGAAACGCGTGATAATTGTTCAGTCTAGGTGTCTTTCACGAATACCATTCCCACACGGCCCAGATAATCTGAAAATGACGTGAATCCGTGTCACGGGGGCCCTCACCGGCAGGGGTCCAGGGGTGAGATCTTAATCGGCTTCACTCTTCAGTGGACCCGGCCTGTGAGCAGAGGGAGACTGAGGGAGGCGGGCACCAAGGATGAAAGGTGGACGGCTCCTTTCAAAGACACTTAGCTCGTGAGCTGGGGACAGGGGTCCGCAGCCAGACAGGTAACTGATTGGCTCACGTCAGGTTGATGTCGGTTCATTTTTGTCAGTGCTTAACTATTTGGTAGTTAACTGGAGATAAGAGTCTCACGGATTTTTCTATCCAGAACGACTTTGAACCACAATCCTCAAATCTCTTCCAGTGTCCTGAGTAACTAGGATCACACTGAACTCCCACTGAAGAGGCTGGGTGGGCACTGGTGGCTCAAGCCTATAAATCCCAACTGCTCAGGAGGCTGAGATCGGAGGATCACAGTTCAAAGCCAGCCCGGGTAGGAAACTCTGTGAGACTCTTAACTCCAATCAATCACCAGAAAACTGGAAATGGAGCTGTGGCTCAAAGTGGTAGAGCACTCGCCTTGAGCAAAAAAACCTCAGGGAGGATATCCAGGCCCTGAGTTCAAGTCCCACAGCTGACCAAAAAAAAAAACATGACTCTGAAGAAAATCTACATGATACTGATGGTGATTATCCAAGTATCAAGAGAGAATGGCTGTGATTTCTTTCCCCTTCTTTTGAATCACAGACCACTAGCTTTTCAGAAACAAAACCAAAGAGACCATTCTTAGCAAGGAACGGTGCCAGCAGGAGCTACCTGTGGGGTGTGTGGTGGAATTTAATAACAGCTCAGCTGCCGCTGGCAGCAAGGTAATCATTCCGGAACCGTGTGCCTCGGCCAGCACTAAGCTCTGCAGCCAGTGCACAGCCAGCGCACAGCTAACCCTCCACCCGGCGTGGCCGCGATGCTGAGCGGGTACCAGGCCCTGTGATCAACGCGGGCTGCATCCCAAACGGGGCGGAAGAGATCGCCCGGGGAGTAAATAAGGACAGCACAAGGACACAGGGACCCTGCGGGAACGTCGCAGGTGACCACCCGCCATCCCGAGAGCCACTAATGAGGTGACCTTTACCTCTGCCTTCCCAAAGGCAGCAGGATTGTAACGGGGGGAGGAAGGGATGAGCGGCAGCCGTCTGTGGGAGGGGTTGGGAGACTGGAAAAGAGAGGCCCAGGAGAAGAGGCTGGGAAGGGAAGGATGGAGACCCGCGTGGAGACCCCACTCAGGCACGGAGGACAGGTAGAGTTTAACCCCCCCAGGAGAAAAACCCAGCGTCCACCCAAACAGAAACAGGAGAATGGAGCACTGGGCTCCCTCCACACATCGATGTATGTGCATGGCGGAAAGCACTTCTAACCACAGCTGCTCAGAAGGGCCAGGTGGTGGAGGCCTGGAGCCCTGACTGGGGGCGGGGGGTGCAGGATGGCTTTGGATCAGAGGCGCGGGACAAGGACCTCATTTCTGGCAGCAGAGGAGGCCGGGCCTATAAACCGAGAAGGTTCAGGATGCACCGAGACCCTGTGGAGCAGGTATCTCAGAAGTCTGACGCGTAGCCAAGTGCCTGCGGAGATCTGAGCAGGTGAGATCAAAAGACTCCCTGCCCCCCTCCGGTGGGGCGCTCGGTGGGTGGCCTGGAGGGGCAGCGACCCTTCCCCGCATGCTGGTTTTATCCGTACACGCACGCGCGCGCACACTCACACACACACACACCTGATTGGGAAAATCCCATGATCACAAACCACGGCGGAGACAGCACGGGCCACACACAAAGATGCTGAGGAAGCGAGCCTGCCGGCCGACGCCCACCGCTCAGCCGCAGCCCCTGCCGGCCCGCCAGACACGCCCTTTTCCAAAAGCAGCCTTCCACAGAGGCACAGACAACAGCGTGCGAACACCACGGGCCAGCATCCCCTATAAAGCCTCAATGTCAGGCCGGAGAAAGGCATCCTTCTTACTTTTCTCCGGAAGAAGGCACCAGGGAGACATTCAGCAAATAAAAGCGGCGGAAAATATGAGTATTCCTGCAGGCCTGGCTCCAGAGGGACATTAAGCCCGGCTTCCTGTAATCCCTCTATTAATGAAGAGCGCGCGCTCGCGCCCCTGACACATTGACGCGCCAGCTCGTTCACCAGCAAGACGGGGGAAAGTGCAAGGATCTCGCCCTGAGCCTAAGAACTTCCCATGGAGGTGGGGGGGGTGGTGGACAGGGCACAGGATGTCACACCAGGACAAAACACCCAGGAACACAGCGTCAGATCTCTGGGAGGAGGTAATAGAGGCCTCTTGGCTCTCGAGAGCTGTGTGTGTGTGTGTGTGTAAGAGAAGGAAACAAAGCACAGCAAACGCGATCAGAGAAGATGCACAGTGTCGCCCATCACCGAGAGAGGCGCGAATGTGGAGGAAAAGGAGTGGAGGCCGGGAGGCCTGCCGGATGAGGCCACGCATCTCCTTAGGATGTGCAAATGATAAATGTAGGATCCAGGAGCCCCGGCTGCCCGCAGCGGCTTCTGGACAACCAGGAAGGTGGCAGGGGGAAGGGGGTTAGGTTGAGCTGACCTGGGAGGGAAACTGAGGCACGGGTCTCCTCCTTCCCAGCTTTCCCCAGCCCAGTGTCGGGGAAGAGGTCTCGGCACTGACAGCCCGCGGCTTGAATCCCTGCCGCTCACTTCCCGGGGCTCGGTGCGCTCTGACAGGGAGACCCCAATCTTTCCCTTCACCGCAAAGGAGCACAAGCCAAACCTCGCACACAGGTGGGCCCCGCAGGCTGGTACAGAGGTTAAACACACTCAGGAGTCTAGATCGTAATCAGGGGTCCCTCACCCCAGTACCTCGGGGACCAGCAGGTGATGCGGGGAGGGGCGAAGGGCGGGATCAAGCTTGGGAACTAAGCGGACAGCCTGAGTTGTCTGGCGACGGACAGACCGATGACTGCCCGGCCTCGGCGGAGGGGCGGACAAGATGGAGTGATCTTGATGTCTAGGGTAAATGCTTGTGTCTTCCGACTTCCGTCAATCAGGTGCCACACGGTAAGAGAGCACGGAGCTACGGAGAGACCAGCTGCAACCTCATCACCAAAACAGGAGGCTCGCTCCTCCTCCATCCCGGCAGAGTGGAGCGGGAAAGACCGCAAAGCTAACACGAAGGTGGGGAGGCACCATTACAAGTCCAAACGGTTTTGCTTGCCGCAGCCCTGTCTCCTTGTATCTAGACAAGACCGGGGGACGCCCCGGGGAGACACCCGCCCAGCCCGACCACCTACCAAGCCTTGCGGCTCGCGGCTTTCACACTGACCAGCTGAGGCTCGAAGACGCTTTCTCCGAGACGCCCGCCCATCCACGTCACACACCGCAGTGCACGCGCCGCTTCGTGAATCCCATGAAGTTCCAGCTAGAGCGATGATTCTTCCAAGATGTGGCAGACGGAGCGGGGTTTTTGGATGCCAAGGCCCCCAAACCTCAAGAACTTGAGAACACCGGTGTGTCTGAAGGAATGAAACTGTAATCTGCAGTGCAGCAGTAATTGACTGCAGGGCCTCGGGCAAAGAAGCCTGAAATGTTCCAGACACATCAGCTAGCAAGGGCACCAAAGACACTACCGAAGTCTCTTCTACTGTTCTGAGACAGTTATATATATATAATTTATATACATCAAATTATTTACACTATCTATGAAATATAATGTGAGATTATAGATTACATATACATTATATATTATGTAATTTCATATAGATAAACTCTTAACTGGTGCATAAAACCTTCTCTAAGCAAAACACACACACACAAAAAACCAGCTTCAACATTTGCTCTCAACCGACTCTAGTAAAAGCAGTAATGCATTGTTTGAGAGATAGCGAGAATCCTACGGCTTTAATTAGATGTCAGGAAACAGTCACCGTGTTATCGCAAAGGAAGCGCGTACCTATGAGTAAAGTGAACGCAGATCTGCTCATAGGAGCATGTGTGGAGAATCGTCAGTGCGTGCACGGGTGTGTGTGCACACATGGGTGGGTGTGTGCACAGGGGTGTGTATTCTGGTTGCACGCTGAATGTTGTCTCAAAGCTGGGAATGCTTGCTTACATGCTCTTTGCACTCTGTTGTAAATTTATTTTCCACATAAATAAATATTATCTCATTACCAGCCATCTCCATTAGAATCTAGCAGACCATGAAATGGGCTTTGGGAGATCAGGCAATGCAGTTAGGCTGGGGGCAGGGGAAGGGGGGAAAGAACCCCAAACATTGTTTGGGCTGCTAGCTTAAAGACTCATGGGAAAAAAAAATTAAATTTTACCTAACGGTGTGGAGAAATACAATATATAATGCTTTCCAGTTGAGGGAGATTCTAAAAAGGAAAGCAGATTACTAATCGTGGTGAAAAATAAAACCAGTTTCTATTTCTACCTACTTTAAAAAAAAAAAAAAAAGATCTACCTCCCTGGTATTTCTAACGCTTGCATTTATTTTTTTCTCCAACCATCCATCTTTAAGAACCTATTTTTCCTAATGCAAAAAGAGCCCCGGGACTTGCCCTGAGGTTGAAATCTACCAAGTTAAAAACCGAGTGATCCGTTCACTCCCCTCATTATTCTAACTACAACACCCCTTCAGTACAACGTGTGCCGCACAATCCTCCAGCCTTCGTTTACGAAGCTCCAACCTGCCGCAGGAGAAGGCAGCTAACAATGATCCTCATTGATTAGACTCATGATGCCCCTTAACAACGCGAGCACACACATGCAGGCAGGCAGGCAGGCCGGGCTGAAGCAACACCTTTCAATCTGGTTTTTTTCAGCTCGCATAACTTATGGCCACTTTCATGTCTCCAAAAGTCCACATACCCGCGTCCAAACTCTAAAGGAATATTTAAGCACATTGCCAGAGAAACATCAAAGAATAAAAGATTTGGGGGGGGATGCAGGAATTCAGCATGAGTGGGAAGTGTACACACACACACACACACACACACACACACACACACACACACACACACACACACACACACACACACACACACACACACACACACACACACACACACACACACACACACACACACACACACACACACACACACACACAGTCTTCTTGCCAGGTCTGGGCCCAGAGAGGGACGGAAGCTTCTGGCACGGCGGGAGCGGTCCGTTTTGATGGGCAGAGGGCACCAAGGCGTACAAAAGCCTACTTGTCTCTCACGTCCTGAAGAGGCTCAGAGAAGCGGGGGTGTGGGCCTCCCTCCCGCCCTCCCCACCCCTGCACCCCCGGGAACTTGCTCGGCCAAAGCCGTCTCAGTCCTGCAACATGAATGAAATGTATCAATATTTTTATTTGGCAGAACATGAAAGCTTAATTTAAAAAAAAAAAAAAGAAGAAGAAGAAGAAAAGCTTTCGCGTGTATCCGTAAAGGGAAAATCAGTCACCGCTTAAACTCCGTGGGTCTATGGCCCTTTTGTATGGCTCCCTGCGGGAAGCCGACTTGAAGTAGCCATATTCCCGGAGCCCAGGGCACGGTAGGTGCCATAGGGGATTTCTAACGCCACGTGCGTGTAACTGAACAGAGTTATCCTGCTCGCGGCCAGGGGGCCAAGGCTTCATGTTGGGAAAGGCCGGGCTGGGGACAGCGTCGGCGTGAAGGTGAACTGTGTGACAAAGCACCCAGAAAGCACCAGGGCCATGACCCTGAGCTCCTGACGGACAGAAAAACAAGATAGAATGACACACCCCCGGGGAGTGAACCCAAGTGATAGCCCGGTTTATTTCTAACACAATGGGCCCAGTTATGGGGTTAAGAGGGAAACAGGGCCAGAGGCTCAGGGGTAAAGTTCCCAGCTCACAGGGAGTAGAGAGAATGTTCTAGATTCATTATCCTCGAATGCTACCGTGGATGTGCATCTATCTGTGGTGATTCTGGACAGACATAACACCTCCTAGTACCGTTCACTGCCCTGAACACCATGTCCCTCTTGCCTTCGACCTGGACAACGGGTGATTCTTTCATTTTTCCTGACCTGGAATTAACCACAATCCTTCCTGGTGACGGGACTGCAGGACTGAGGTACCAGGCCTGTTGGCACATGCCCTTTCCAAGGAAATTTCCCTCCCTCAGTAAACATCTAAGGTTCCTCCATGTCTTTTCATGGCTTCATAGTCTGTTATTTTCAGGGCTGAATAGTATTCCACTGCCTGGATTACCACTGTTTATCTGTTCACCACTGAAGGAGATCTGTTACTCCTCACTTCGGGCAGTTACGAGTAAGCACCCTTGTGCCGGTTGGTTCTCCTATACCTAACTTTCCAGAGCTGCCGCGACTCTCAGTGACTTTCAGCGAATCCCGGAGAACACTAACGGGGGACAGAGATTTACAGTTGGCTTTTGCTCTGAATGGAGTTTCCCAGAGATGTATATAAAAAAAAATCCTAAATAAAGTTGCTTAAAAAAAATAAAAAATAGGGGCTGGGAAGGTGGCTCAGTGGTAGAGCGCTTGCCTTGCATGCATGAGGCCCTGGGTTTGATTCCTCAGCACCACATAAGCAAAAAGAAAAAAGCCGGAAGTGGCGCTGTGGCTCAAGTGGTAGAGCGCTAGCCTTGAGCTGAAGAGCTGAGGGACAGCGCCCAGGCCCAGGGTTCAGGCTCCACGACCAAACCAAAAATAAATAAAAATAAAAAATAGTACTACCACGTGATCTAACCTCAGTATCCTGGGTGGATAACAAGGATGTTTAATCTCATAGGTGGAATTTCAATTTTTTTTTTTTTTTAAAAAAAAAGGTCGTGAAAGCAAAACAAAATGGCTACTTGCAGTAGAACGAGAGAGCGATGGGGCGAAACACCGCCTCCTCGCTGTTCTGGCGGTCAGTCAGTCTCCTGGCCCTGCCCCCGCCCCCGTCCCCTGTTTTTGTCACGTGAACTGGGACATCAGACCACTCCTGTCAACAGATTGGTTTGGGGCAAGCCGTCCTCTCACATGCACCTTGATGTCGTGCAAAGTCTCGGTGGGGGCCACCGAGGCACGGTAGCTACGCTTTGTTCTCCACTCTCTACCAATGTGGGCGGATCCCGGCACGTTTCCCTCCAACTCCTTGCTGATGGGGTTCAGTTAGGCTACACCATGCATCCGCTTCAAAACTCCTGTACCCAAAAACTGCACAGCGAAAGGACAACCAGGAGCAGACATTAAAACTGTGTGAGCAAAGTAGTCCATCGTAGGCGTGCACAGAGGGTGAACGTTTGGCCGATGACCACAGGTGCCACCAAAGAAAAGGAGGGAAGGAACGTATTTGCGTGCAGCGAACCTTTGCCCCACACAAGCTCTATGCCCTTTATCAAGTGTGAATACTGTTTTATTTTACAATTTTTGGGTGTGTGTGTGTGTGACTGTCCCAGAACTTGAACCCAAGGCCTGGGTGGTTCCGTCCCTGAGTTTTTGTGCCAAAGGCCAGTGCTAACCCTGGAGATACAGCTCCACTTTGGGCTTTGTGGTGGCTCATTGGAGATGATAAAGAGTCTCGTGGACTTTCTTGCCCAGGCTTCCAACTGTGATCCTCAGCTCTCAGCCTCGCAAGTGGTTAAGATGACAAGTGTGAACCACCCCCCACCCCGGCACCCACCTTTGTTTTACAGATCTTTGAGGGGAATACGGTTGGAGCTCTTAGGAGGTTCAAGTCCAACCGAACATAGAGTTATTTCAAGCATTGCAAGAGTGTAAAGAGCCACATGCCGCGTTATGAATAGCCCCCGTGAACCCAGAACCTTAGCCGATTCTAGGGACTGGTGTTTGTTCTCTGCCAGGTTCACTCCTCCCAACGCCACACCCCACCCCAACAAGCCAAAGACACGCGCACGTGTACACACACGTCCAAGGAAGCAGTCTTTCGTTTAGATCATAAAATGAGAAAATCTGGAAGAGCAGGTCTGCAGAGAGCTTTATCCCTTCGGCTTACATTCCACACCCACATTTTTTTTTTTTAAACCAACCACCTTTGGCCGAGTACAATTTCCACACCACCACAGAACCGCTCACACGCTTCGAACGCAGCTCTGCGAGTTATAGTCTCTTATCACCCCAGCAGGCTGCCAGCTCCCGCAGAGCCAGATACTGAAAAAGACCTTTCTCAGACCCAAACACCATTTTCAGTGACGTGTGCGCTATCACATGCTTCCTCTTCGTTTGGTGGGCTTTTTGGAAGCACTGGGGTTGGAACTCACACAACCAACTCAGGCGATCTACTGCTGAGCCACACCGCCAGTCCCTAGGCTAGTTTGAAGTGTAAAAAAAGATCCGAACACCATGACGCTTAGTTCTATCTCCGAGACCACGATCAATGCAAAGCAGCTGGATGGAAAGGCGTCGCTTCTTCCCGAATGTCTTCAGCTGCGACCACAGCAGCAGCTGCAGACCCTCAGCCGCCCCCGAGTCCTCGCTTTGAAGAGGAGGAAGCGGAACACCGCACAAATGAAGTCATCCCCCCCGCCCCCCGCCCTGTTACAACGCTCGCTCGGCTCAGTAGAAGGTTCTGGTAGAAGACCCAGACGTTAAATTAAATTTAGCATCATGGTCTGGACTATGATTCAGTAGTTTGGGAGCAAAGCAACCTTCGAAGGCGTGTGTTTGCCCTGGGAAGGAAGGGCGTGAGATCCACTCCACAGCCCCTGCCAGCACCCAACGGCAGTCCTTAGTCCTCTGCCCAAGCAGGCCGAGGAGTCAGAGCGAGCGTTCGGCTCGGCCCCGGGTCGGGGGAGACACTGCGGATCCGTGCAGTAGCGCTCACCCCAGGAAAGCGAATTCCGCAAATCCGAAACCATGCTTGTCCAGGTCAGCCATGGCGGAGGGGCGGCGCCGGGGTGAGTCCAGTGAACTTGGCTCTCGAACGCGCATTAAAAGATTGAACAGCCAACAGCTCTTCCAAGGCCCACAGGAGGCCACGGCCTTGTCAGAGAGGAGTTCACTGCGTCTGGGGTGTCACGCGCCCAGGAATGACCTCAGGAAAAGTCCTAACACTCCCTTCCACACTCGCGTAGCTCAGAGAGCCAGGGGGACGGCCATCGCCGCCCCCAAACTTTCCACAGCGTGCCTAAAATACACGCCAAGCCGGAAATAACACACCAAGACCGACAGAGGCCAAGGCCGGGCCAGGCGAGCTGGCTCTGAGCAAGGTTTGGGGTGCAGGCACCCCAGTTCACTCATACTTGACACGTAAACGAGTCAGACTCACCGCTCCACGCGTGTCCTCGAACCCCGGGCCAGCAGCGCACACAGGCTCACGGCTACTCAGGAAGCCGTGACCCGGCCGACTGTGTGTGGCTCTCTCCAGACTGGGAGGAAGAGTTCTCACAGCTGCTTCTGATTAGCCAGCAAACGGCCGGGACGGAGGCGTGGCTCACGTGATAGAGCGCCAGCTGGAACTAAGAAAGCCAAGTAAAAAAACACCAGGTCTCTGAGTTTAAGCCCCAGACACATGCGCACAGACACCACACACACACACACACACACACACACACACACACACACACACACACACACACACACACACACACACACACACACACACACACACACACACACACACACGCACACACTACATTGTATTTAATTGCTCGACAATGCCAGAAAAAAAATATATACGTTATCGTAGTGCAAATATGGGTTTTATATCCGTGCTGTCCACCTGTATGGATACTAACCACTCGACTGCAGCTACCATAGCTTTAGCTGTTGTAAACATTCAGCCTTAAAACTCTAATTAAAACCGAACACAAAGAATACGTCAATTAAAAACTGATGGTGTAAGCCGGGCACAGTGGCTCACGCCTTCGTCCTAGCTACTCAGGAGGCTGAGATCTAAGGATCGTGGTTCAAAGCCAGCCCAGGCAGCAAAGTCTGGTGAGACTCTTATCTCCAATGAACTCAGGAAACCAGAAGTGGCCCTGTGGCTCAAACCGTAGAGCACTGGCCTTGAGCTGAAGAGCTGAGGGACAGCGCCCAGGCCCAGAGTTCAAGCCCCATGACCGACAAAACAAAACAAAAACTGATGGCTTCATCACAAAAAAGGCAGTAAGGTGATGTTTCTTAATTAAAACAGTGCTCGTTTAGTAAAAAAAATATATAATTCAGAGAAAAAATTATGGGGAATTTCAGGTGGGACCCTCATCGCTGAAGTATTTACGTAGAAGCAGAGGAAAAGAGTCCTTTGTTCAAAGGTAGGATGTGAATTACTTTTTCTTCAGGGAACAAATTACCCAGATATGTTTTTGACAGCCTGGACGGCTTGTGAGAAGAACGAAAGCATTTTGCTAAAGAGCTAGAAGGCTCAACGTGTTACCCACGATTGACAAGAGAAATTCAGCTAGATTTTAGAGATGGCAATGTGTACTTACAATTTAGAGCTTAATTCTGTGAATTAAGTCGAAAGGACCTGCCACTTTCTACAAATCAAGAATGAAATTATCAGTACTTGATGCAAGCAGCCCAAGAAAATCAGAATAATATATAATACATCTAAAGATGCATTTTGTAGACAGGGTGCCAGTGGTTCACTCTTGTAATCCTAGCTACTCAAGAGGCTGAGATCTGAGGATTCCAAGTCACCGAGGAAGCAGAGTCCATGAGACTCTTATCTCCGTGTTACTGCCAGAAAGCTGAAACTGGAGCTGTGGCTCAAGCTGGTAGAGCGCTAGCCTTAGAGTTAAAAACCAAAGCTCAGGGACAGGGCCTAGGCCCTGAGTTCAAGCCCCAGGAGTGGCAAAAGAGGTAATTCTGTAGACTTCTTTTTTAAAATTGTGGTTACCAGTAAAAATAAGATAATCCTTTCTTTGAAAACCAAGATGCATTTGATCGAGATGCATTCTACTCATAAATTGATGTGTTGAATTGGAACCCTTTAAATAACTAAAGATAATAAAAAATAATGAAGCAGTATTTCCTAGTTCATTTATTTTGCAAAATGGAACAATTTTACATGGTGTTCAGACACCTATTTTCCTCCTGAAGTGAATCTATGGAGCTTTTCCTTGGTCTCAAAGCTTTTCCTTGGTCTCTTTCCAGTCGGTACTTGCATCCACTTCTTTTTGTTTTTGTCCTAAAAGATAGTCCCCAAACAAAAGAAACTATGGGAGCCCCCCACACCTGGATTCATCTGCATTATTATTTTAAGTGTCAGAGACTACCATAATATTTCGCCACCCAGAGACTATACATTCTTGAAATCCTTAAGACAGATGTCTAGGTTTTCTTATTCTTTGGAATATCCCCCCCAGGATAATATCGGATGGGTATTGTGATCCGTGTGTGTTTTGTGGCCCCCAGCTTCATATCCCGGGAGCTGGGTCCACAATCTAACACAGCTAGATGATGACAGTATCCGGTCGGAGGGGATTAGGCGTGGAGAAGAGCTCCAGGAGTGGTCAATTCTCATCTCAAGAGAACGGGATGAGTCACCACAAGGTCTCTTTGAGCGAGAGGGGTCACCCCAAGAACAGCTTATTTTACAGGAACATTATGGATATGTGTTAGTTGCACAAAATAATAATGAGTTTCAATTAGGGTATTTTCACTCGTGGGTATAATGTACCTCGATTCCATCCACCACCCCACCCCCGGAGCCCCTCCCCGCAAGCGCAGGCTCATGAAGGAAGGCCGCCCCGTTGGAGGTCTTCAGGAGAGCATTCACCCTTCTCAGGGGCTGCTGCCATGTGATGTCATCTAGTATTGGTACAGTATGATGTCATTACATCTGGCTGGCGACCCAGTGGTGGAGATTTCAGCCTTCCAAACCATGAGCCAAAATAAACCTGTTTGGGTTTTTTTTTTCTCCTCCTACATTTTCTAGCCTCTGGTATGGATGGGGGAAAATGAATCAGATTAAGAAAGTATCTTTCCAAGATAGATTGGATGTGTGTGTGTGTGCATGTGTGTGTGTGTGTGTGTGTGTGTGTGTGTGTGTGTGTGTGTGTGTGTGTGTTAGGGGCTCGAACTCAGGGCCCCATACTAGTGAGGTCAATATCCTTCCACCGAATCCTGCATCTATCTTTTCTACGCACTTGATTCCAAAATGAAGTCCCACTCTTTGCCCAGGTGAGACCCCGGAGCATGATCTGCTGCTTTTTTGCTTCTCACAGTAGCCGAGGTGACAGGCGTTGAACCACAGTGTCCATCTCCTTCAGTTTACTAGAATCTTCTGTACTTCTCTGAATTTTTTTTGGAGGGGGATGGGGCTGAAGCCTCAATCCTCCCGATCTTAGCCTCCCATATACACCTGGGATTGTACAAGGCAGGTGTTACTGCACCCAGTGATCTGGCGGAGAGGAGATCTTGTGTATATGTGCAGGCCAGCCTTGAACCACAATCCTTCTGATCTCAGACTCCCCCAGTAGCTAGCATTGCAGGCGGCCCGGCTGCAAGCTGTTGAGGTCACTCCACTGAGGGCCTTCATGACCGCTCTGACCATGTCCGTACTCAGGTCCTCTTGATGGGAAACAGGGAGTGAATTTCTAAGAACTAAGGGCAGGCTCTTGAGGAATCCATGGGAAGAGGCTGGTATTCAAGAATGGCATGTTGAGCGGGGCGCCGGTGGCTCACGCCTGTAATCCTAGCTACTCAGAAGGCTGAGATCTGAGGATCTTGGGTCAAAGCCAGCCCAGGCAGGAACATCTGTGAGACTCTTATCTCCAATAAACCACTAGAAAACCAGAAGTGGTGCTGTGGCTCAAGGGGTAGAGCACTCGCCTTGAGCTGAAGAGCTGAGGGACAGGAGGCCCAGAGCTCAAGCCCCATGACCGACCAAAAAATAAATAAAAGAATGCTATGTTGGAATTCAGTGTCTCAAGGGTCAGTACAGGTGTGCACCTGTGCAAGTGAGCCTCTCAGAGCAAGAGAAAGATGTGCAGCCAGAGGTGCAACTCCAGGGGCAAGGAAAAAGATCCCCGGCTGCGGACCTCAGCAGACAGCACTACTCTGAAACGAAAAAAGAAGTATCCACATGCAAGAGGGACGGGACAGAGCCTGGGGGGGGGGGGGGGGGAGGCGGGCTGGCATGTTGCAGAAAGACATCCTTACATTCCTCATCCTCCCTGGGAGCCCAGGGCTCCTCACCACACAGACAGCTCCAGTCTCCCTGATGAGACACACACACACGGTGCTGAGCGCCGGAGACACAAGTCACAAGACACAGGTATGCAGAGAAGGCCGAGCAATCCGTGAGGCCAGGGCGTCAGAGCGCACCCTGAAGGGGCTGTGCACAACCACGGCTTGTTCTCTGCCATCATGGAAGGAAAGAGGGAGACGGTGTTCTCAGGTAACGGCGGACCATCCTCGCCGGAGACGACAGAGCCAGCCTGGCAAAGGGGAGGCGTCTCGGAGTCAAAGTCCACCTTGGCAGCCTTGGGCAACAGGCTCGGCAGTACACGGCCTTGAGCAAGGATAGGAAACAGCTGGATGCAGTGCCCGCCATCGGGTGTACGTTCACGAATGGCACTGGTAAAAAGGACACGAATCGAGTTCATTGCTCCTTCTTGCCCCAGCCTCGTCCCTTCCCATCGTCCCTGTGGTATCTCAATCTTCCTCCTCCGTCTCACACAGAACCACTTAGCTCTCCCTCTGTCTCCTTTCAGAAGATAGATTGTCTGGCCTATGTCTGGGCACAGGCTCACCCCTTAGATTTATTTACAACAGCTAACTGCGTTGTAACTAACAGCGCGATTAAAGAAGCACCAACTACAAAACAGAAACCTGCAGGAACATGGTTGTTAGACAGGCCACCCCTGGGGCTCAGGGTCCCTGCCGTCCCCTTACTGCTTTCTACTCTTCTTCACACACCACCCACCAGATGTAAGGAGCCCCATCTGACAGCTCCATGGCTCCTTGAAAAGTTACACCCAGCCAGGCCTCGGTGGCTCACACCCGTCAGCCTAGCTTCTCCCGAGGCTGAGATCTGAGGATCATGGTTCAAAGCCAGCCCCGGAAGGAAAGTCCCTGAGACTCTTATCTCCAATAAACCACTAGAAATCCAGAAGTGGTGCTGTGGCTCAAGTGATAGAGCACTTGCCTTGAGCTGAAGAGCTGAGGGACAGCGCCCAGGCCCAGAGTTCAAGCCCCATGACCGACAATAATAACAACAAAAGTTACACCCAGAAAGTGGAAGGAAAAGGAGGGAAGAAGTAACAATGGTCTACAAGAAACGTGCTCACTACCTTACTTATGTAACTATAACCCCTCTGTATATCACCTTGACAATTTTTTTTAAAGTTACACCCAGAATTACCAGGTGACCCAACCATTTTTACTCCTAGATACATAGGCCAAAGCATTTTTAAAAAGGGGGTGTCTCAAGCAAATGTCAGGACCCCAAAGTTCATTGTGGAGTTATTCAAAATAGGCAAAGATAACCAAGTGTGTATCACCAGATGAATGGATAAAGAACCCAAGATGCATGCCTCGGATGGGGTATTGCCCCGTTGTAGCTAGGGACTGGATTCTAAGGTGTAATACAGATCAATCCTGAAAATACTTACCCTACATGTCAGAAGCCACATACAAAGGGACCGATGTTTCACGACCCTGCTGAAATAAAGTGCCTGAACAAAATCCACGGATTAGAAACCAGCAGGGCTGAGGAGAGAGGAGAGGTGTTGCTCCCTGCGCTGAGGGGGGTGTGCCTGGGATGATGGAAGTTTAGCAATGGTGGTGATGGTTGCATGACACTAAATGCCATGAAGGCTACTCTTTTGGACTCGTTTGTTGGTGTGTGGTTGTTTGTTTTTTTGAGACAGGGTTTTACTGTGAAGCCCAGCCTGGCCTCCAACGCATCAAGCTCTGGCCTGACTCCCATGTACAGAGATTGCAGGTGAGTGCCACCACACCCAGCTTTACTGTATTTATAAATGCTTTCAATGACCAATTTTGTTTTAGCTATTCATCACAAGAAAAGAGGAAAAAGGACACGCAACCCCGGAGAACGTAGGACATCATCAATTATAAGCCATCTTTCAAGTTTTAACACGTCTGGAAGCAGCAACACTGAGCCCTTTCCATTCGGTTGCTCCTGTTACCACCGACAGGGTGAAAACCCTTGGATTTGAGTCCATGGAACACTCCAGAACCATTTAGGGAGAAAAATAGGGGCCCAAAGATTGTTTTTGTCTGAAGCCTTGTTACAGCTACTGCGAAGTCCAAGAAAACACTAGCATCAAAACAAAATTGGTGGCTACGGGTTGAAGAAAGTTCTGGAGATGGTACTTAAACGCTTTCTGAAATGGATGGCTCCATCAGTACTGTCGATGGCCAAGGGATAATAAGAGAGTGTGGAAAAACACACTACGAGACTCACAAGGAAAAGGAGTCGAGTGTGTGCGAACTCCGAATACAAACGGTCTTACCAATCTCTATTAATGCTTCCTCTTTTAACCAAGTACAAAGAAGTCATGTGCATGTGGTGTATCCTATAGTATGTATATTATAATTATATAATTATATACTATATCACATGGTATATATAATATATTCATATATGATCAATTATCAATAATTCAATTATAATTGTTTTATTTTGATGGATATATTATATACTCATGTAATTAGTATATACACTATAGGTCATATATAGTATAGACTGTATATATTATAGTTATGTACAAGGTTGTGATCAGGGCTTACTACATCTGTTTTTACGATGGGAAGACAAGGAGTTCACACACAATTACATGGCCATCGATCTCACAGGAAAGGTAATGGGCGTGAGCTGGAGCCAGGGTCTGGGGCTGTTTCTGGGTTAGACTTGTGCAGAAGCGCGTGAGCTGGAGCCAGGGTCTGGGGCTGTTTCTGGGGTGGACTTGTGCAGAAGCGCATGAGCTGGAGCCAGGGTCTGGGGCTGTTTCCGGGGTGGACTTGTGCAGAAGTGCAGCATTTCTGCTGCCCTGTCTTTCCCCTCCCAACACTGATTCATCTAACTGGTGAGCGTGGGAAAAGGAACAGGGGAACAGGGCGGTCTGTCCACTTTCCCTTTCCTTTTAGGAAATGACTGTCTCATGAATCAATTTTCCACTTTTCCGCGGCTATGTCACAGGGGAAAATGACCATGGCAAAAAGGCCAACTGTGTTACAGAGAGAGAGAGAATGAGAAAAAGCGTTACCATGGATAACACAGCTTTATCATGACGTTCTTGCACCTCCTTAATTACTAGTTAATTCAGCAAAAATAAAAATAAGTAAGAACCCCATGTGCAGGCGGCCTGTAATCCAAGCTACTCAGGAGGCTGAGATCTGAGGATCGCCATGTGAAGCCAGCCTGAAAAGGTAAGTCCATGATACTCCAAAACACACACACAGAGTCAGAAGTAGCTCAAATAGAAGAGCGCTAGCCTTGAGTTTAAAGCTCAGGGACCGCGCCCAGGCCCTGGGTTTAAGCCTAGAACAGGCATAATGAAAAGCTTAAATAAAAAAATCAGTAATAGGCTAGGGTTGGCAAGAAGGTAAGAGTCCAGTCTAACACACTACTTGGGAGTGTCAAAGTGGATGATCTACAGAGGACAATTGGACGCTAACTTACGTGAATGTGTGCGCCTTTACACTAGTAATTCCACTTCCTACACACGCACTCATCCACAATATAAAGGGTTATTGTATAAGAATATTCATACCGCGTTGCAAGGTTGGACATGACTAACCGGAGAAACGGTTAAAATATAACCTATTTTGATTACAGAAATACTAGACAATTGATTTGGAATGCAGTGCAAACTATGACCAATAAGTTAAAACCCAGTGTGCCGAGCGCTTTTGTTGTATTAGGCGGGATAAGGGCAGACCTGTCTGGATTCCTCCCACCCCTCCCCCAAGATTTCTCTTGGTGTCCTAACCGCCCCCCCCCCCCGACTGGTCCTTCTCTGAGACTCAGGTTCTGCCAAGACAAGGGGCAGATTCACCTACGGTCCCAGTCCCTCATCACCTGTTAGGGCTGCTTGCTTCCCACGGTGAGGGCAGAGTAGACTCGAACACCGCTGTACTCGAATGAGCCTGCGCCTTTACCCTGATGTCAGCCCGTCTGCAGTCGCCTGGGCTTCCTAGGTGCATTAATGCACACTCAGCTTCTGCTGACAGGGTCTAGCTAGGCAGCCTGGGCTGGCCTCAAACTCCCCATGGAGCCAGACTCCGGATGAGGCACACATGTTAGTTCTATTAAGTCACAGTCAGTCCTATTAAAGAGGTTCTCAAATGAAACCAAGGGCGGGAAACGGTCATACAGTACAAGGTGACTGCGATCTTCTTCCACTTACTTTTGATATTTCAACAAAAGATGAGAAAGTGAACTTCAAAAATGAATGAAGGGGGGCACTGGTGGCTCACGCCTGTCATCCTAGCTACTCAGGAGGCTGAGATCCGAGGATCACGGTTCAAAGCCAGCCCGGGCAAGAAAGTCCGTGAGACTCTTATCTCCAATATAACACCAGAAAACCGGAAGTGGTGCTGTGGCTCAAGTGGTAGAGAACTTGCCTTGAGCTGAAGAGCTGAGGGACAGTGGCCAGCCCCAGAGTTCAAGACCCACGACCACCAACAAAAAAAAAGAATGAATGATGATACTCACCAGCCTTTGAACAGAACCCTTCCCCTCCCCAAATTATTTTTCCTGATTATGAAGTTACTTTATGAAGTGCAAGGAACTGCAAACTTGAAATTCTAGTGAATAATATCTTGAGCCATTTCATGTAAGCCACAGATTTTCTAAAACTATCTGTTCAGTGCTTCTCCTCCCCCACCCCCAACTAAAACTGGCTTGTAATGGTGAGGTAAAAGCCGCTGGTGCTTGGGTCTGCCAGCTAGCAAGAAGCCAGTTATTTAATCCTGAATGCAATTCCTTCTTCCTCACTGGGCCAAACATCAATGTTTATTTGTCACTGCAACGTATGTATTAGCACTTCAGTTTTCCAAGAGCTTTCCCATACATCGCTCCATCAGTCCGGTGACCTCATGCTGGGAGTCAAAGAAGGTATTCTATGGCTTGTAAATGTGGGTACTGTCTGGTGGATGGCCGGTAAGGCCGCTCCACTCACAGCTGAGTGGGTCAAGAAGAAACGCAAACGTCCCCTCTATTCTCACAGTTCTATCTTTTTGAAACTTCCTGTTCTTCCCCCTGGGAGCAAATGGGCATCTTGTGCTTGAGATGTCTATATCGGTTTTCACAAGTGGTGACATTTTAATGGAAAATATTAGTGCTAGAGAAAGAGAAGACGTATTCTCAAAATGGCATTACACCTCACTCAAAGGACCCCAGAAACTATATCTTCTAAGGACCAAACTCTGCCTGTACCTTCTGAGCCTTGGTCATGTTGCTAACTTTTGAATATAAATATAAAAGCTATTAAACAGTATATATTAGCCTCTTATATACATTTGAACATTCTCGATGTCGATTGTTAATCCCATTTTAGTTTTTTTTTTTGTCACAACACAACAACACACCTACCTAAGGCCAGATCACAACCAACCAGACAGTTTCCAAAAGTGTAAAGAAAAAACAACCAGTTTTCACTCAAGAAAAAAAAATTAAATATTTGAAATGAAGAGACAGTCTGAAAAATATGGTTCTTAAAGTATTCTTTATTAAGATCATTAAAAGTTGTAGAAACAACTTTATATTATAAAGGCACAGGGAGACAGTTCTGATAAAATATTCAAATTAAACAGTAACTTACAGTACAAAAGACAACTTTAATGCACATACAAACCCCAAATGTCTGATTCAAAAATATTTTACTGCGTCTATTAATGGGCAATGATTAAAAATATAAATTGCTGCTGTATAATAAATATCTGATAGTGAACATCTTGATAGCAAAGTGAACAAAATATTTATTGCTTTTCACATACATATTTTTCCCTGTAATTTTATATTCCTAATTCTTTTACTTTCTTTTCTTCAATCTCATTCCAAAGATAAAAGAAACTCCACATAATCTCATGGGGAAAATGGTAGGTATAAAAATTACCTCAAGTAGTAATCACTGCTGACAGTGTCTCCTCACTTTCTATCCTTCAGTCACAACCACTCTCCTAAAAAGATAAAGGTTGCTAAGCCACAGACAACTCTGTGACCGGCATTGTAAGGTTAACTATGAATACTTGTCAAATATAAAAGATGTTCCCGTTTGAAATGGTGTATCACTTAGCGCTTTGAGGAAGAAAGCGGTGCATGTTGGACAAATTAAGATTTAGCCTCTTCCCCTCAGAAACCCTCCAAAGTTGTAAAAAGTTAGGCTTCACAAAAATCTTCCACGTGTACATGTTTCATTGAGAGCTATGCAGTCAATTTACAGAGACATAAAATTAACAAAATGCCATCTATTTGATAATGGAGATTTCTTAACCTTTGCCTTACAGTGTTTAGAAAGATTAACCTGATTGATTTCACTCACCTCTTTTTGTAGTGAACTCATTTTTGACGGGGCAGGTAAAAATTCCCATCTCAACAGTCGAACAGCATGAAAGCATCATTCTAATAATGCTACTGCAACTTAAGAAATACTTGCGTTCAAGTACCTGACACAGTTACTTTACACATGCCATGTTCAGGTGATGTAGAGCAGCTACTACACGCCTGGTACAGAGCAGAGGCTCAATAAATAGTATCTGAATGAGTGAAAAAGAACAACTTAGCTTTGGTTGTGCGCATTTTAATCACTTCTGATTTAGGTACTGTTAGTCTAGAACTAACTACCCCAAACATGGTTGTAAACAAAAGTAGTCATTTCGATTAGAAAAATATCACCTAGATTAGCAACAATCCACTTAAATACTATCGCATTTTTAGATAGCCTCCAAGTTTTACACATGTGTTGATTTCTACCCACATATTTAAATTGGATGTTCTGATGTTTGGCAAATGAATTTTTAAAAAGCCTGGTTTTCTTTAATTTCTTTAAAATAACTGTCAGATTGGCTAATTTTCAGCTTAATAGGAAAAGATTCTATCAGTAAGTAAAAGGCTTGACGCCCGATTATAAACTCCAATGACTACCATGTTAACTTTTCCAAACTACCAATGAACAAAAGGGGAAAAGATCTTTTAAGTTACATATTTTTAAGTAACAGTAGCTTAATTGTTAACGTTAAAGAACAACCAGGGTAACTTCCATTTGATCATTACAAAGCTACAATATTTCAAGCAGGGTAAGAAGAAGGTGATCAATTCTATTTTAAGTTCTAAAACAGAATTAATAAAATTGCTAGATCTAAAATAGAATGACTAGATCTAATATTTCTTTGGCATATGCATTACTATCTTCAACTAGTTAGCATTTTTAAAATACTGGATTATATTTTTTTCTCAACCAAAATTACCATTAAGGTGTAGATTGCTAATGTTCTCTTCTTAAAGCCTTTTTAGTAAGGAACAAAATGACCTTTTGTTACATGCTGAACTTGATGTTCAGTGTACACTGGATTAGTGGCATGGAGGAACATACCTCTCAAATAACCTCAAATGGTATCATGCAGCGGTGAAACCAAAGAAGACTGGAAGAAATTATTTACACAACATATTCAGCTTTCTGAAAAAAAACAAAACAAAACAAAACAACAGTAAACCTGGGAATCCTGCCCTAATGGTGAATATGTACCGCATAGCACTGAATGAAAACTAGTTTATTCAAACAAACACCTCTAGTAACCTGAATGTGTAAAGTTTAATAATAATAAAAAAATCCCCTATACATCAGAAGGAAAACTTGGCCTATAAAACAGGCCAATCTAACATGACATTCAAAGTAAATACAAGAGATTCACAAAATCATGATAGCAATGCAAACTAAGTACCAAGTACCCTTTGATACACAAGCCCGTAGAACTATCAGACTTCTTTCCAATAGCGTCACGGTACTCATCCACACACTGGGGCCGGGGCAGGGGAGCAAGGGCAGTCAGCCACGGCGCCCGTCTCCAGAGTGTGTGCGGAAGCACTGTGGGGGTGGTTCTGAAGCGCAGTGATGTCTTATTTTGATGGACGTTCACCTAAGAGCCATCGGTGCAAGTTCACCGTCTCCTCCGAGTGTAAGTACCTCCCGGTGCCACTGTTCTGGTTTGGGTGGGTTCGCTCTGCCAGGGCTAGGTAGGTGGAGGAAAGAGCACGGAGCTGGTCCGGCTCAGACTACCTCACGTTGTTACTCAACTGCGCCAGGTACTCGCGCAGCTCCTTGGCGGCCTGGAACCGGCCGTAGCGCTTCTTCGGGTTGGCACATTCGTCCAGCAGGGCCTCCAGGCGGCCATCTTTGGCAATCTCACTGGGCGGATCGTGGAGGAGCCCCCCAGACGTGCCACGCCAGGTGGCGTGTCTGGATAAGAGATTCTGACAGACAGCATAGTAATTGTGGTCCACGGTGACACGGGCACAGAGAATTTCCTTTGAGAATGACAAGCAAGCCTCCTTATCACACTCATCAAATTTGCTTTCATACCACACATCCCAATTTTCAGGTTTATCTGTGGAAGGGGGGGAAATGGAAGGAGAAAACAGTGCAGTTTTAAGTCCTTATTGCTCCAAAGACAGAACACGTCTCAAACACATAGTATCTGTTCTAGACCCCGTACATAAAAGTGTATGACAAATGTCAACGTCAGAATACACCAACTCTCATGATTTACTGAGGGTCCACCGACGTCAAAGCACAAAGGTTCAGCCCTCAAAGCCCAGTGTGATGATTCTCTGTCATCACAGACTGAGCGATGCTACAGGACTAGGGAAGATAAAGCTCTTCTGCCGGTAGTGTACAAGCCTACAGAGAGAACATTTGGTTTTATGTCAGAAAAGACAGGGTAGAAAAGTGCATTCTAGCCAAGGGCACAGTCTATGCAAAGGCGTACACCTATGAGATTAGTCCAGTGGAGAGAGGAAACAATGACAAAGTGACTATGGCTACTGGTGACATAGGTACCTAGACAGGATGCGCAGGCTGGGTGGAGGAAATGCTGCAGCGTCTGTGATCACAGAACTAACATGATGAGCGCAACAAGCGGGGGGAAAGGGGGCAGACTGCATCTCAGACAACAGTGAACAGAAAAGCAAACCAGCAAGCTTTAGGATTCTAACTGGATGACTAGGTAGGTGCTAGTGACATAATGGGACCAAAACTTTATCATATAAAGCAGCTCTGTGCTATTTGGGTGGGTCTGACACAGAACTAGAACCAGACTTGAAACCATCAGCCAAGGCTGGAAGTATAGAGGTACCCACATTTAAAATGCTTCAGCTCGCGGCTGTGTACGATGGAGCCAAAGCCTGAAGAACAGGACGTTCCCTGCACACGGAGGAGGTGGCACCTGATAAGCAAAGCAGCTGGCTGCAACAGGAGCAGCAGGGGGCGTGCCGGGGGAAGGCCCGGACACAGACAGACTCGGAAAAACAAAAGGCCACCACCCTCCAGTACCCAGGGTAACGGACAGAGCGGGTACTACAAATGAAGCAGAATAGGCCGAGTCTTGCAGACTGTGTCCTGTGAAGGAATGTGGATTTTATTTGAAGAATGGGCTGCTGTGATAAGCCACGTAAGCAAGGGAGATTAAATGTAGGTACTGAGCCAACGAGGAGGTTTTACTAATCAGAGTTTGCTTTCTTGCTTGCCACGGCCTGCGAACAGCAAAGCAGCCATCTGAGTCCTAAAGAACTACGGAACGAGGGGAACCCACGTGACTCACGCAAGGGTGGATCAGGAACCTTTTTTAAAAAAAAAGAATGTACTTGACAGATGTGCTTTCCGAGATGTGAGCGGAACTGCCCACTCCACTGGCGCACCTCCTGCTCACGGTGAGCACGCTCTAACCTTGATGCTCCTTCCATTACGATGCCTGCAGACCAGGCACTGTGGTCGCTAGCACACCATTTCCTCTACTTTTCCCTCACAACTGTGGCTGGGAGTTCCATTGCTTGATCTTCCGTGGGTGCGCACAAAACCTGGAGTCATGTGCACGCCCCTCACCCTCCTACCAACAGCCCCGCTTTGACATTTGTGCCTCTTTCTTTAAGGTCTAGATGCTGGATGCGAGAGAATACGTGTGACCTTTATCTTTCTGAATCAGCAATACTGTTAGTCCCAGTTGAAGAGCCAGGCAAGGCAGAAAGGACTCTTCAGGCCTGCGTGTCTAGGAGCGGGAAGTTAAAGATAAATGGTAGAGCGAGTGCTCAAGGAAGGGCCTGCTGCCTGAGAGGAGGGGCCGGCCGCACGCGTGCTGGTGTACGTGTGTGTTATTAAGATGAAAGGAGAAGAGCCGGACGGATGGGGCCACGGCAAAACCTTCATTCCCCTCTGAAGACAAGACGCCGTGAGTTACAGTGTGAGGAAAAGGAGGTGAGTGAAAGCTCAGAGCCTTTTCCACCCTACCGTGAGACGTGAGCGGGGCTGGCCGGAGGCGCGTGGCCCCGGGGCACGCTCACTGGATAAAATGCAAGACTAGCTGTAGAAGTGACATACGTGGACCACTCCCAAGCCAGGAACTAGCTGGCATAAAACAATCAGCCCTGGTCTGTCTGCACGAAATGGAATCAGATCCAGTGTTTAGAAACACTGGAACACCTGCACAACTCAGTGCCTACAGGAAAACCCCAAATTGTACCATTTTATGAAAAAAAGATGAAGTCCTGGTATCTGCTGCTACACCATTCACCACATAGCAAGAGGTAAGGAGGAGTAGGAACCCTCGGCAGAGCATTCGCTCTCCGTGGGAAGATCTCCACAGCCAAGTCAAGAAACAATCCAAAAGTAGCATGCTGAGAACAGAATCAGACCAAGGCAGTGGGAGGAAGAAGCTCTTAACAGACCCATGCTAGGAACATGCCCAAAAGCGAGTGTCAACCCAATACACGCTGCCAATTCCCTGCCCCCACCCCACCCCAGTAGCTTCTGATCCAAAGTGCCTGGTGTTCCTTAGGCCAAGGGAAGAGATAGGATTAAAACATAAGGCTCCAACGGGGTCCAACAACCCTTCCAGAACTCTATACAGTCCGCGCAGCCTAAAATCTGACAGACCCAGCCTCAGTATCCCACAGAACTGGAACTGTAAGCATGCATCACAACAATGGATCTTTCCCAAACTGAACTGGTTCTAGAACATAGGCTTTATCCTGGACATTTTTAAATTCCGGGGACATGGGCTGTAGGCATGGCTCAGGCAGTAAAGCACCAGCCTTTGCATCAGGCCCTGAGCTCAAGTCCTCATTCCCAAAGAAAAAATTCCTGTATTGTCTAATTTTCAATACCCTTCCACTATTCTTCCCGGAGAAGAGCGCACAAATAAATGGAGAGTAAAACTGTGGGGTGAATTGTGGCAACCCAAATGCAGTGTTAGTTAGGAATTATCCAAGTGATTAAACAAAAACATAGGGACCTCAGGAAACAACAGACGCAGAACATAATTTAAGGGATCCTACAGAAAAACAAGGCCTCGATGTAAGTAGTAGAGGTTCTCTACTGCCTATCCCAAGGTGAACTTACTCCTGCAGCAAACAGAACACGGCACACTGTTAGAAGAGGGGTACACACAGAGACACCTCAAAAGGTATTTACTAGGGCTGGGAATGTAGCTTGGTGGTAGAGTGCTCGCCTAGCATGCATGCATGAAGCCCTGGGATTCAATTCCTCAGTACCACAAACACAGAAAAAGCCAGAAGTGGCACTGTGGCTTAAGGGGTGGAATGCTAGCCTAGAGCACAGAGAAGCCCAGGGACAGCGCCTAGGCCCTGAGTTCAAGTTCCAGGACTGGCAAAAGAAAAAAGAAAAAAAAAAAGAGGGGGTATTGTTTACTGAACATGAAGAAACTATGACTAAGAATCCAAGTACAGCAAATTGGCGAGCTTGTAAGAAACAAGGGAACATGCAAAATTACCATCTCTGGAGAAAACTTAAGCCAAGCATCGTTTTTGACATAAAGTACACAAGAAAACAAACCTAAGCGTTAGATACTTACTTTGTCTAATTAATCTTTTGTCAGCAACCAAAACGTTCTCAGCATCCACAATGATGACCCTCCCGTCCCGAGGACCGACCGCGAAATTGTCAAAGCTGACGTCCAGGAGGTACAGGGCAAACTCAAAGTCATTGTTCGTTAGCTGCTCGGCAATTTCCATCAACTGCCAGGCGAGGTCAACGCGCTTTTCCCAGGGTGCATGGAAGTAGCTCCACAGCTCTTCTCCCACGTAACTGACAGCCACCATTCTTCCACAAGCTCCCAGATACTTCGCAAATGGCCAGCCTTCATCAGATGGAAAACTCTAATTTTAAAAGAAATCACCTTATTAGAATAGATTCTGAGAATGGACTGTATCCTAGGTCAGACTCAAGACTTCTTTAATTTTTTTTCTGAGCTCAGAGGTAGCATACAAGGGTAACATGTAACATGCCCATCATTCCCTTCTAGATACTTGTAACAGAGACAGTTATTTGGCGTGAATTTGGATTTTCTTGTTATATCCAACAGTTCAGTAGAGATGGCCTATTTTTCCTAATTCAAACATGACTATGGACCTGAAAAGTGAAAGTAACTTTTGTGTTTTAAAGCCAAAAAAACAGACCAATCTTGCTTAAAACTCTCAGAGCCAAAATTACAAATAAAAAATAAGAGACACTGTCTTTACTACCAAATCTACAACATATTTACATTTTCCAGTATCTCCTTTGTATAAAAGTGCAGGCAACCAATTCTTTCTTTATGATGAACACTACTGTACCATGCTGGAAATACATGTAAACAAATAATCTGCCAGCCATTGGCTTTTTGTTTTCTTTCAGTTCCAGTCCCAGATCTTGTTCAGGGCCTGGGTACTATCCCAAAGCTTTTTTGCTCAAGGCTAGCACTCTACCACTTGAGCAAAACCTCCACTTACGGCTTTTTTTTTTTTTTTGGTGTTTTATTGGAGATAAGCGTCTATGGACTTTCCTGCCCAGGCTGGCTTCAAACTGCGATCCACAGATTACAACCTCCTGAGTAACTAGGATGACAGGCTTAACCCACTGGCGCTTTCTTTTCTTTTCTTCTTTATTTTTTTTGGTTGGTCGTGGGGCCTGAACGCTGGTCTGGGCACTGTCCCTGTGCTCTTCAGCTCAAGGCAAGAGCTCTACCACTTGAGCCACAGTGCCGCTTCCGGTTTTCTGGTGGTTTATTGGAGATCAGATTCTCACGGACTTTCCTGCCTGGGCTGGCTTTGAACCGTGATCCTCAGATCTCAGCCTCCTGAGTAGCTAGGATGACAGGCGTGAGCCACTGGCGCCCGGCAAAAGAGGACTTTTCTAATGGGCTTTCTAGCCACCTCAAATCAAAACGTAAGTCTTCCACAACCATAAATAGTCGTTTTCATCTTAAAATGATATGTTTTTATCTAAGATCCTTTCTCCTCCTAAAAATCTGTAACTACAAAGTAAGTGTTGGAGAAAAAAGGAAGGTAAGTGATATTTTAAACAACTTCATACAGAAGAGCACAGGCCACAGGTGTTTTAAGTGCCATTCCTCACCGCCTGGTACTTTTAAGTTAGGAGGGAAAAAATTTTTTTGAGAGGATAATGTTTATACTAAGAGGGAGCGAAGGGGAAACTCAGAAGGATAAACTTGTAACAAATCACTGCAGAATATCAACACAGCGTACTCATTCCTAAACACTGAATGATGTATTTAACAGCCAGAGAGAAGGAGCTGCTTGTATCACGTGAAAAAACAGGCGAATTTTAGCCTGTGCTCTGTCAGAGTACAATATCCGTAGAGTAAAACTGTTGTCCACCATAAAACAAAAAATACCTGGAGAGCTGAACTGCATCTGTATTTCCCAGGTGTCCATTTGTGCTTCCAATCACACTTTTTTTGTGTGTGTGCATGTATTTTTTTTTCTTTTCAATTTCAGTATCTGTGTTTGGTGAAGCATATTTTTAATCTTGTGACTGAGAAATTATTTCCTTTGGGGAACTAAAAGATGACAGCTGGTTCATGTCCAACATGCAGCCAAGAACTCTTCACTAACCACACATTTTTAACATTTCCCTTCATTTACCGACACCTCATGACCTTGACATTTTAGTTAGGCTAACCATTACAAAACACTTAACTATTTCCTAGATGTCTCCTTTATACCAAAAAAAAAAAAAAGCAAGCACTCACGATAAGCAAACATGAAGGTAGGTTATTTTGTCAGTCAGGAACAAAACAAGGAACTCCACACACCACCACCGCCGTGTGATTCACAGAGACACAAGCACATCTTTGTGAACATGAAATGGTCTCTGACAACAGGAGAAAAGGAACGCTGCCAGCAGCTGCCCATGTACGTCTGTACTATGTACAAACACGTGGACAAGCTGCCTTGCTTCTGGGGCCTTTCCAACTGGCCAGCAACCAACAGACAGACAGACAAACAGACAGACCCACACTTCTTTCTCCCAGCCCCTCACCAAGGGGGCCAAGCCCCGGGACCAACGTCCCAGTGAGCAATTTAACATTCACATAGTGACACTGGGCGACTTCGGCTGCAATCTCAGCATGCCTCATTTAAAAACAGCACTACACTTCTCTCCTGTATCTTTTGGAAGAATTTTAATAAACTAATTCACAGCTTTTGCTCATATAACAAGAACTCTTCGTCGTATAATCAAAACAGTCAGATATCATTAATGAGAATAATATGCTACTGAGCACAGGGCAGTCTAAAAAATGCTCAAGAGGGGCTGAAATAGTTATGGTTTGCATTTAAAGCGATTCTGGCTTAGAATGGAAATACCATGTGCAGAATCTGAAAGAGAAAAATTTTGAGACCTTCGAGTTTATTTGTTAAATATATCAAGCAATATAAGAATATAAGTTCTTCCCGGTCATCAAACTCCTACAGGACAGACAGAAAGCACAGTAATCTAATGCAACAGGTTTACTGTGGTGGTCCACACTTTGATTTAAAATAAAAAATCTAAACAACAGATTTTCCAAATGGGGGGAAAGCGAAGGAAGGAATTGTACTCATTACCTGATTTGTGACATGGAAACACCTCTGTGTACAACACCGTAATAAAACAATAAAATTATATTTAAAGTAATAAAATTAAACTTAAAAAGATTTTTCCAACTGCGTAGACCAAGCACAGAGCTTCATACAATCTAAAACAGGATTGTTTTTAATCAACTATTTAAAGCTGATAAAAAAATATATATATATAATCTTCACAGTTAAAGAAACTTTAAACTTCAAATAGTATCAACTAGTTACATGAGAGTTACAAAAACTCAATTTCCCAAGGTTTTAATCAACCCTGAATATGTCATAAAGTGTAATATGTATATTTTAAAAAAACAAAATTGTACAAAGGCAGACACCAGTTACACAACCAAGTATTGGCTTGTCTATAGTGTATTTCAAAAAACACTGTAAAAACCCTCCCTGCATTACCTACAAAACAAAGACAACTAATCACGTATTACCACACATGGGACCTGGCACAGAGCTCAGTGACGCATTATTTGCCTACAATGTACAGGGCTTTAGCTTCAATCCCTAGCACTAGAAAGATAGGAGACAGAGGAAAGACACAAAAAGAAAAAAAAGAAATCTGAAGAGTTAACCCAAACATGGTTAACCTGCTAAGCTTTAAACCCATTCGATAACACCTTCGCTATTATTCTGGAAAGTACTTGGACATGAACCCTCACAGAAATGACAGTGCTTAGGTACTGGGGGGAGGAGAGGAGACAAAGCCACTGGCTACCTGCACATCCTAACACTCGGGCGCACGCCTCGCTAAACCATATCCACTGACCACGTCTCAAGCCACACTTCCAGGAACCAGTAAATAGAACCGCCAAGGTCATCATCCTTGTAAGAAAACACATTGTGGGAGGATGCCTACCAGCTCTGTATGGCCACTACTATAGTGAAGACGTTACATTTTCACTATATACTTTTACAGGACGCACCCAACAAAGCGTCTGTATTTAAAGGACGAACACAAGTAGAGTAATGGACGCGAACACACGAAGCTGGGTTTTCTACACTGGACCAGCTGAAGCCATGGAAAATGGCAACTTCCCTGACAGCTTTGGTTTCTTCCTTTGAAAAACGGAACTATTTGTGCCACGGTATTATCAGGCAATCCAAAGGGCCAAAGGAAAAAAACAAACAAACATGATGTTGTACTTTGAAACCTGACAGCACTTTCTAAAGAACTGTTTATCCAAAATACAGTCATTTGTCGAGCAGTGCTTATTTTCCTAACATCTGCTAAATAGCATCTACGTAGAATACCTTACAAATATAACCAAGAGCCACAAAATTTAGAAACATCTTTGCTGCTGTGGAAGAGTAATTTGTAACAGAATATGTAAATTAGATACCAAACTTTCAAAAGATTTATAAGCACAGAATGGAAAATCAGTAAGCACAGCAAAAACCAGAAATTAAAAATGTGGTAACATGCATACATATAAACAATATGTTGACTTGCTTTTCACTTGCAAAAAAACAGTATATACCGCAAAGCAAATTCCAAATGCTGCAATAATCTATTACTCCCTAAATCAAGAGCAAATTTTGATGATCAGCAACTGAGGATGTAAACCCCAAGCAATGTGGGCGTGGAAAGCACCTGAATGGCAAGCCTAGTTCAATCTCACCAGCACAGCATTCATTTGCCTGTGTTCACACAGGCAATAAAAGACAAAGCCAGGCCAACAGTAATTCTTTCTGCAAGAGCACAACAGAGTCAAAGATAGACTTTCCAACTGAATTGCCTCCTGTTTGAGAATTTTTGTATTATAGAAGGGGAAAAGTGCACAGCTATCTAAATAGCAGCCCCTTTGCAAAAAGACGCTGCAAGAGTCGTGTAAGATTATTCACCCTAAGTGATCTCTACTTAGAACGCCTAAGCAGTGAGCAGGTTAGAAAGACTGAGGACAGAGCAGAAAGAACATTCCAGACGTTTGTTAGAGCCAGAGAGTCTCTTGCTTTTAACAAGGTAAGTACGGCTCCCCGGGTCTACAGGGAACTGGGTGGGGGACAACAGAGTCTGGAAAGCAACATGAGGGGGTCGCTCCCCACCCGTGCAGAGCACATGCTTCCCAACATCTTCATGCTATGAAAAAGCCATACGTGGCAAAACCAGAGTCCTGTGGTATGTAACAGTATTCCAAAGCACGCACACACACACACACACACACACACACACACACACACACACACACACACACACACACACACACACACACACACACACACACACACACTGTAACTTCTCAACAGCTATCATCTGTTAGGTAAATAAACTATCACGGTATTCTAACCTGCCATAACACAGTCATGCAAAGGGCAGACCAGGATGTATGAGTAAAAGCACAGAAAGTGTCTCTGTATCTCTGTTTGCTTTCAGAAGATGAATGCCATGAGAGTAACAGTTTAGAGAAAGGGTTTCAGAGTGCATGTGTTCCACTGTCTTTTTTGTTCCTGAGTGACCAGAAGAGGTGTTCATATGCTAAATTTAAAACACCGAAATTCCTTTCATATAAGAAAATACACAACACCTTACAATCATTACCTCGCAACATTCCACCGAAAGGAATTAAAGTTCACGTCTAAGGCTTTGTAAGTTCATACAAAAGGGCAAGATGAATGAATACAGAAGAGGATGTTACCACTAAGTACTGATTTTTTTTTTAAAGGAAGGAAATACTAGTAGGAACAGACTTTGAAAGAAATCTATTATAATAACACACGCAGACAAATCTAAACTCTGGCTCTCGTATTTTCTACATAGCTAGCATTTCTCTATGAAACGACACACAATTTAAGCCGGAGAACACTCTTACAAAGTAAATGCTATAAAACACATACAAACACGTTTCAAAGGTTCCATTTAAGTTCTGACATTATTTTTCAAGGCCCCGATCTGAATGAAATCCCACTGTGGTAATACATGTTGTAACAGCTGTTCATACAGATTAGTCAACTGTGCTGCGCTGGTGACAGACTAATGTGTTCACAGCTTCGTGAACTGTCTGGAGGGGAAAATGGTAAAATTACTGGGATGATTTAATGGTTACCTAATTTGTGCTAGAACTTCTCTAAGACCCTGGCTTCTTAATTACAACTGCCAAGTAGTGGCCACAATCCACTCCAAATACTGCCAAAGCTTAACCAGCTCGGGATTTTTAAGGTCTAAGATCTATCCCAGTTATCGTGAAATATAATTTTCTGAATGCCATTTTCCACCCACCTCGAATGCCAACAGTATTAAGCAAGGCCTTAAAAATAGCAAGGTTGTGCTAGTCACTGAAAATTATGTCAAACAGCTGTAGGTAAAGTTGGAAACCAATGTCTAAACACATTAGCAAAAAGAAGAAAAAAACACTACCCCAGTTTAATAGAAATAAATAATCTTTGGGAATAAATAGTTCAAGAAATGCCTCCCTCCCCCTCCCCCCTCCCCCACTTAGCTGCAAGCTCTAAACACATACACACACTGCTCTCGGCTGGCTCTTTCTTGTATAGTCACAAGCGGCAACTGCTGCCCATACTTCTAACTCAAATTTGTCCAAACACATGCTCAACATTTGCTCCTACGAAGAACACAAATGTAAAGTAAACCTATGTTCCTCGTAGACCCTGTAACCTAAGAATGCTGCTTTGCTTCCCTCAAAAAGGCTCTCATTTCTACAGCCTGACAAGTAGAACACACTGTTCCAATGTGTCTTGTGCCTTTAAACACAGAGTGACTTAGCAGAGGACGCAGAAGCCCGGCACAGCAGGCAGGGTCTCCCGCCCTTACGTATTTGGAGCCTGGTGTGTGTAGATTAGTATTCCTGTTAACACAGACAAAACTGAGCTTCTCAAACTTTGTCCTCAGGGTCTTCCCACCGTAATAAACAACATCCACACAGTTTGTTTAGACAAGAAATCCTTTATTCTTCATGCTCCCTCATTGCCTTCACCCAAGAGGAGGAACTGCAAGTTATTTCTCTGAAATAAAAGTCTTTTCACAACCTCTACTTTCCGCCATCTTTCCATGAACTAGGACACAAGCCCAGGTCCCCAGCCTCTCTCCTCCTGGTAATGCATTCTCCACACAGGCCTGGCTAAAACCACTTCCATTACAGCACTGCCGCTGTAAAACCCTAGCTCAGGAAGCATGGATATACCGGTTCTGCTAGATCGGCTGCTGATCTACCTCCGCCTCCTGTACCACCACACTCCAGCCCGGGCCTGGGCGAGGCCAGGGCCTCTGGATTGGCATGCCTCTGGTCCCCAACTCTTTAGCCCTTGGCACTTGGCATCCCTCTCACCTTAAGTGCCACCCAGGTATTCCATCCCTGGTTCAATTCTTTTGTCTCCAGAAGTCTGCCTTTCTCTCTTCCTAAGTGTGCAAATCCTGAAGCTACCTTGCTCTTGTTCTGTGCAGATGTACTGCCCCACAAAGCAAAAGCTGTGCAAGCCAGGCCCTGGCCAGCCCAGGGTGCTGTGTTCCCAGAGTACAGATCCACAGCAAAAGCCACACGATTCCCGTCCCAGCTCCTCACAGCTGAGGCCCAGAAGGACACTGGAGAAAGAAAATGTAAAGAAGATTGTGAAGCCTCCCGTGTACATCAGCTAATAATTTCTGCAGGTTCTGGGCCTAACACTGTCCAGAAACAACCTCGATCTTTCAGACACATCCTTCACCGCCGTACTAAACACAATTGTTAAACTACAACCATAATTTACAGAGAAAAATAAACTTTATACTTTCTATTTCTGCATCATTCCCTCAACCTGCTCTCCTATGAAATTTACGCTATTTTACTTTTTATGGTACAAACCTCAAGCCCTCCCTTTGATTTACTATTCCCAACAACCCATAATCTAAAGTAATAGCTAGGAATCTACGCGTGGTGTCTACATAAGAGAGGTGACATTTGAGCCTCAGCCATGCTAGTCAATTTTTATTATATTCCTCACACAGAAGTCAAAAAGCAAATGTGCTGAAGAACTTTTCAGCTACTACTGCTGTTTAAAAATTGATCAGCTAACTTGCAAAGGACTTACTGTAAAAAGCTTTATGACATTTTACATACATTGTTTGAATAATGCTATCTCCCTTCACGTTTAAAACAATCCTGTTAGGTAAGTATTAACATCCCTCACCTTGCAGATAAAAAATCTCAGGCTGTGGAATGGAAAGTGATTTGCTCAATGTCATTCAATAGCTTTGTGGTAACGCAGACCAGGAGCTAGATGCTATTTCGGTACTGTCCCCAGCCACGGCTCACGCCCTTCTACAATTTGTCCTGCAGAGCTCAGCGCCCCTGACTTCGAATGGCCTCTCCTCCTATTGAGACACACCCAGATGCCCTTGCTAAACATCTGACAGGAGGCACATACTTGTATTTCAAGACTGTGTGTGTGTGTGTGTGTGTGTGTGCGCGCGCGCGGGTGTGTGTGCATGCACGTGTGTGTGCGTGCACGTGTGCGCACATGTGTATGCATGTGTGCGTGCATGTCCTACACATTACTGCCACGACAGTATTTCCATCCTTTCAGTCCAGGTGCCTGGTCACAATGCTACCAGACAGCTGACAGACAACACTCCACTGAAGTGGCTCCACACCCATGCAGTGAGTCCCCGGTGTGCCCCCCAACATCTTTCAGTCTGTAAGTGGAAGGTTCCAAAAGACAACTTAAAGCTGGGATGAATAACTGTCCTCATCTCACACTTGTCATGTTCCATCTCAGGACAATCTTACAACGGTTTACTGAGTCTCACTGTGTGCGCAAGACAAACTCAGGCTTTCCATCCCCGGGCCATCACTGGTCGCAAGCATGTAAGAATCCGAATTCTGTGAAGGGTTGGCGCTGACAGCAACTCCGGAAGCAGTCCCGAACCAAAGCCAGAAAAACGGAGTTAGAAACCAGTCTGACCATCTCTTGGGCAGCGGGCCACCCGTGTCCGGAGAGTAGGAAACCCACAAGGCTCCTGCCGCCGGGATCCGCGTGAGCAACGCGTGCTAGCTCCCGCCTCAGAGATGTCACATGCAGCTCCAAGCTGACCTCAGAGCGCAGGACGAAACTAAGGTCAAAAGGTGGGTGACCCAGGAATGGACCAGGGGCCCAATGGCCGCCCCACTGACCTGTGCCTGACACTGTTTCAAGGGATAAACGCCTCTCTAATTTGGGGGGCCTGAAGTACAATTATTTTAATATTCAAATGTCAAAAGTGTCCATGAAACCTTAAATAAAAACACAGGAAAAGCTCAAAAAGCTTATACACTTACTAGGTTTAAAAAGTGTTCTCAGCCAGGTGCTGGTGGTTCATACCTGTGATCCTAACTACTCGGGAGGCTGAGACCTGAGGACTGCCCTTAGAAGTCTGTGCAACTGTCATCTTCAATAAACCACAAAAAAAAAAAAAAAAAAAAAAAGCCAGAAATGGAGCTGTGGCTCAGTGAGAGAACACTAGCCTTGAGCAAAAGCAGCTCAGGGACAGCACCTGGGCCCTGAGTTCAAGCTCCGGGACGCACACACCTCAGGGACAGCACCTGGGCCCTGAGTTCAAGCTCCAGGACGCACACACCTCAGGGACAGCGCCTGGGCCCTGAGTTCAAGCTCCGGGACACACACACCTCAGGGACAGCGCCTGGGCCCTGAGTTCAAGCTCCGGGACACACACACCTCAGGGACAGTGCCTGGGCCCTGAGTTCAAGCTCCGGGATGCACACACCTATGTCCCGAGAACTCAGGACGCTGAGACAGGCAGGTCTCTCAAAACTGAGATCACATCCAAAAAGGGTAACTTAACTGACTCCCTAAACTGTTGTTTGAAAAACACCTGAGACAAAGGTTAACAAAATCTCTACTATCTCCCTAAAGAATGCAGTATCTGGCTTTTGCTTGGTTTTAATCTGATTTTACATGGGTGAGTCTCGGGGGCAGAAGAAAGGCTTGCAAGGATGATATTTGTCCTGGCCTCCAAGTCACACCCCAGAAGAAACCTTATACTCAAATCTCAGTTATTGGGTCTAAGACGGGTCCTGACCCGACAGTCCTAATTCGTGAGGAAGAAAGGGAGTAAGATAAAAAAAAAAAAAAAAAAAGTTTACCAATGAGAAGACAAGGGAAGGAGTGGCATTGGCCAAAAAGAAATATGCGCTAACTAAACTTACATAACTGTCACCCCTCCGTACGTCATCTTAATAATGACAAGAAAACTTTGTAAGTTTACCAACTCGTCCAAAGTAACATAATTAGCTATGTAGCCATAGTCTTTTTTGCCTACTTCCAAAACTATGTTTCAGTAGTGCACTTCCAATGTATTCTTCTCCGTATAACTTATGATTGACACAAAACCACCATTCACTCCAAGTCCTCCATGAAGTCCCCTCCCCCATCCATAGGCATGGAAGAAACCACTAGACCTAAGACACGCTTTAGATTCAGGATTACCTTCGTTTTTAAGACAGAATACTCCAGAGTGGCAAAAGAGTCAGCCGCACACACTGATGATTAAAGTTACTATTTTTACCAAATTCACCCACATTTATTCCGTTTACTATGCACCCGGCCCTATTCTATTCATGCTGTGCATCTATTGCGCCACGTACAAGGAACTGAAACCCTGAACGCCTTACTTTAAGATGATAAAAATCAAGTCTTCTTAGTTAAAGCCATGACTCAGAAAATGTTAAGGCAAATAAAAGTCCTACAAATATAATGGTTAAAAAAAAAACCTTAGTTCTTCCCTCTAAGCAACCAAAAGAATCCCCCCCGCCCCCGCCACCCACTTTTTGGTTCACCATGTAGAACTCCTAACTTGTTGTGCAGCTGGGACTGTCCACAAACTCGCGACCCTCCTACCTTCCCCTGCTGCCGGGCGGGCCTGCGCCATCGCCACGCTACTTGTACCTTTCTTCATATTCTACAACCAAGACCATCAGCAGCAAAGTCAGAGACAGGAAATCCAGAGCCAAACCCCACCTCTGCAGATCGAGGATGGGTGTGCACACGGATGGGAAGTGCAAATACTACGAGCAGACTGGGCAGTCCAGGCACCGGCCAGCTTCCCGAGCACCACGATTCTGAGGCTGGGGTCATCACACCAGAGAAAACATAAACATAAAAATCAACAAAGCTCTTCTCTTCCCTGTTTGTGTTCCCTTGGCACCATAACGTTCTTGGCATTTAATGAAATGAGGAGGAGAACAGATAAAGATCCTACTCTAATTAGCTGTTGCTTGATGTGTGGGGTTTTTTTTTCCAGAAGATAATTCTATGGCAGAACAACTTTCCCGAAAGCCAGAAATGCTGCTATAAACTGGAACAGCTACACTTTTGTGCAGCTTCTGGCTGAGACGTTTATATTACGAATCGATGTAGCCTTACAGAGGGGAGGCGTGTGTGTGTGTCCCACAGGTCCCTGTCACGTCTCATTTCAAAGCAGAACAGAAACAAGCTTTTTTACTGTCTCTTAAAAATCAAAAGAGGCCAATGGAGCATATTCATATATGTATATATATATATATGAATAATATCTATATATAAAGTACTTTAGGATCCTACCAGAAGGGATTTTTAAATGCACATCTTCGATGCATGTTTATGAAATGTAATTTTTGTTATAATTTGACAAAGTTCACAACACTCCCCTCCCCCACCCACCCTCATTTTTCAACAAGAGGTAAGAAAAATCTAGATTGTCTTCCACCATCTAAAAATTCAATAAGTAGCTCCCTCTCCTGGAAAAAAAAAAAAAAAAAGTTGAGTTCCTCTTTAAGCTACAAAACACACAGTACTCTTAAGACAATTTTTAAAATGACATGAAACAAAAAAATATGTACCCATATAGAGCCAAAAAAATTTTTTTGTCTGTATCAATATCGTAAGACAACAGATACAGTTTCACAGAAAGCTGTACTTACCAAAATGAAGTCTGCCTGGTTCACAAAAAGTAGTGAATGTCATGATTTTACTTAAAAACCTGTGAGGCTGAGCACAAAATGAGATTCTTTTCTTTCTAGTGGTCTTGTACCATCATCAACCCTCAATTGTGTTGCTCTTGCTTCTACTTTTGAGTTCACTTTTATCCAAAATTGAGTGGTTCTATAAGGTTCTATAAGCAGCTCCATGAAGACATAAAGTAACATATGCCATTATGACTGACTGGCAGAAAACTACCCCAAATTTATGTTTCACAGTGTCTAGTTGTCACAGCATGAACTATTTCTGGGAACTGGGATGTCTAATAAGAAATGCAATTTATATAAAGGTTAATCGAGAGGCAGATTGCTGTTTTTCTCATGTGTTAAAAACAAACTCTTCTCCCACACTCCATTCATCCATCTGCCCACAGCAATTATGTCATAAGCTTAAAATGAAGTCACTGCCATTTTTTTTGAAAATGTTATCGCTGAAGATGAGAGAAATGAAGCCTGAGTATGAAGGGAGAGTTAGTCAGAAGAGAAGCCACAAAAGCACACTGTCTCAAACTATCAGGCTCCTGGGGATGCCAGGAGAACTTCAAAGCCTGGACGCTTCCCAGAAAGCAGGTTTGCCTGGGTGTGAGTCACACACCACACCTGCAGCCCTCACCTCAGATGCCATGACTACGGCTCTTAAAGAAACACAAAACTACACACGTGCTATTTGAAAAATCTGTATTAGTCCTAGCAATTGTTTTTTCAATGTATCAATACTCAGAAGTGCCTGGAAAAAAAAAATATGTCAGCATGTTAACTGCAGGAAGTAAGTATTACGGAGCTTTCTCAGAAAATGTTGGGTTCCAGAGATTCTGCCTACTTCCCCAGACCACAAGGCAGTAACCTCCCGCAAGCACAGCATGACACACACGGTGAGGCTTCTGCTTCTCCCCTGAAAAGACAGCTGAGGGAAAACTGCTCCCCTTCGAGCGAGTGCCTGTGTGGTCCCGTGGACTCCACAGTGTGTGTCTGTCTGTCCTCCCATGGACTTCATGGTGCATGAGTGTTTGTCCTCCCGTGGACTCCACACTGTGTGTGCCTGTCATCCCGTGGACCCCAGTGTGTCTGTCTGTCCTCCTGAGGACTCCAGTGTGTTTGTCTGTCCTCCCGTGGACTCCACAGTGTGTGTGCCTGTCATCCCATGGACTCCAGTGTGTCTGTCTGTCCTCCTGTGGACTCTACAGTGTGTGTCTATCTGTCATCCCAAGGACTCCAGTGTGTCTGTCTGTCCTCCCATGGACTCCACAGTGTGTCATCTGTTGTCCCGTGGACCCCAGTGAGTGCTGTCTGTCCTGTGGATTCCACAGTGTGCATGTGTCTGTCTGTCTGTCTGTCATCCTGTGAACTCCAGTGTGTGCGTGTCTGTCTAACCTCTTGTGGACTACACCTGCCTGCCTGTCTGTCTGTCATCCCTGTGGACTCCACAGTATCTCTGTGTCTGTCTGTCAGCCTGTGGCCTGCACTGATGTGAACTCCTGCACTAGTTCTGGGCATTCCCGGCTGCGTGGTGATGGCCGCAGGGTCTGCAGGGGACACGGACTGGACAGCCAGGCAGTGGCCCCCTGTGGGCGTGGCATGGCCTGCCCAGGCCGGCACCTGGGCCCGGGCTGCTGCTGGCCTCCTGTGGCCCAGCACTGGGCCAGGTTGGAGGAAGCTGCACCAAGCCAGGCTGGAGGATTTCCTCAGGGGAGAGACACACCCTGCCCTGCGCCCCCTCCCCCCCTCATGCTTGGAGGAGGAGGGAGAGGAGGAAATGGAGGAGGAAGGTGAGGGGGATGAGGAGGAAAAAGAGAGGGAAGAAGAGGGGGAGAAGGGGAAGGGGATGGAGAAGGAGGAGGAAGAGGAAGGAAGAGAAGGAGGAAGAGGAAGAAGAGGAAGGGGCAGGGGAGAAGGGGGAGGAGGAGGAGGGAAGAGAAGGAGGAAGAGGAAGAGGAGGAATTGAGAGGAGAAGGAGGGGTAAGAGTGAAAGAAGGGAAAGGGAAAGGAGGAGGAAGAAGAGGGGGAGGAGGGGAAGGAGGAGGAAGGAAGAGGAGGAGGGAGGGAAGGAAGAGAAAGAGGAAGAGGAAGGAGGAGGATGGAGGAGGAGGAAGAAGAGGGGGAGGAGGGAAGAGGAGGAAGAAGAGGAGGAGGAAGGGAAGGAAGAGGAGGAGAGGGAGGAGAGGGAGGAGGAAGGAAGAGGAGAAGGAGGAAGTGGAGGGAGGGGAGGAGGAGGAAGAGGGGGAGGTAAGGAAGAAGGAGGAAGGAAGAGGAGGAAGAAGGGAAAGAAGAGAAGGAGGGGAGGAAGGAGGAGAGTGGAGAAAGGAGGAGGGAGGAGGGGGAAGAAGAGGGGAAGGAGGAAGGAGGGGGAGGAGGAGGAGGTGAAGGAGGAGGAGGGTGGGGGAGAGGAGGGAAGAGGAGGAGGTGAAGGGGGAGGAGGAGGGGAAGGAGGGGAGGGGGAGGAAGAGGGAGGACGGAGAGGGGGAGGATGAGGGAGGAGGAAGGAGGAGGAGAGGGGAGAAAGGAGGAGGAGGGAGGAGAGGAAGGAGGGGGAGGAGGAGGAGGGGAAGGAGGGGGAGGAGGAGGGGCAGGAGGGGGAGGGGGAGGAGCAGGGCGGCCCTGGCGCGGAGGGCGTGCCGGGGTGCCGGGGTGGGTGGTGTGGGGGGGTAGTGGGGGGGGGTGGCGTGCGTCCTCCGCGTCCCGCGTCCCGCGTCCCCCCGCCGCCGGCGCGCGCGCGCGCACCCACCTGTAGCACCAGCGGCTCGGGGTTGAAGGCCAGCGTGAGCAGCAGCTGCATGCGCTCGGCGTCCTTGAGGTTGCGCAGCAGGAAGCTGCCCGAGTCGCGCGTCTCGGCGTAGCGGCGCACCAGGCGGTCGAGCAGGCGCTGCGAGGGGCAGTGCACCAGGTCGGACCAGCCCTCCACGGCGGCGGGCGTCAGCAGGCGCACGGCGCCGTTGAGGCGCGCGAACTCGGTGCGCGGCAGGGCCTGCGGCAGGTCGCAGCGCGGCCGGCCCGTGGCGCGCTTGCAGATGCCCTGGTCCAGCTGCGCCAGCTCGCGCGCCGAGCCCAGCCGCTTCAGCACCACGCGCCGCCGCCCGCCCTCGCGCGGCTCGCCCGCCTGCGCGAAGTACACGTTCTTGACGTTGAGCGCGTCCAGCAGCCGCAGCCGGCCCCACGCCTCCAGCCACACCTGGCCGCCCAGGAAGCGCCGGCACCAGCTCGTGCCGAAGCACGCCGGGCACTTGTGCAGCTGCAGGAACCGCCGGTCCGCCAGCTCGTTCCGCTGCCACGACGCCAGCAGCGACGGCGACTGCAGCGCCAGCAGCACCAGCAGGCTGCCCAGCGCCGCCAGCTTCAGCGAGCGCGACAGGCGGCCCAGCTTCGGGGGCACCAGGCGCCACATGCCCGGCTCCCGCCCTCCGACGACGCCGGCGCCGCCTCCCCGCCGGCCGGCTTATAAAGGGGAGCGCGGGCGGGGGGCGGGGCGGCGGAGGGGGGCGGAGCCGCCGGCGCGGACGCGCGCACGCACGGGAGCGCCGGCCCCGCGCTCCCACCCCGAGCGCGCGCGCGCACTCACACACACACAGACACACACGCGCGCGCGCGCGCCCCCGCCCGCCCGGAGAGACAGCCGCGGCGGGGACTCGCCGGTTCCCGCCCGCCGCGCCGACGAGGAGCGGAGGAAAGGAGGGACTCACGGACCGGGAACGAGGGAGCCGCGAGGGCTCGCGGAAAAGAAGGAGGAGGAGGAGGAGGAGGAGGAGGAGGGCGCCCGCGCGCCCCCGACGCCGCTGCTCCGAACGCGGGCTCTCCTGAGAGACGCGGGGGGCGGAGCCTCCCGGGCGGGAGGGCGGGGCGAGCGGGGCGCTCGCTGCCAATAACAACGCGGGCTCCCCGACGAAGCGGCGCGGGGGCGGGGCGAGCGGGGCGCCCGCGGCCAGTAACAACGCGGGCTCCCCGGAGAGGGGCGGGGCCTTGGCGCGGGGGCGGGGCCCCCGAGGGCGGGGCGAGTGGGTCGCGCGCGGCCAGTAACAACGCGGGCTCTCGGACCTGACGCGGGAGGGGCGGGGCCGCCCAGGGCGGGGCGAGCGGGTCGCGCGCCGCTCCTAACGTGCGCTCTCCCGGGGGCGGGGCCGGTGGGCGGGGCCGGGCACAGGAGGTGGGTCCGAGCCCGGGCTCTCCCGGGGGCGGGGCCTGCGGGGCGGGGCCGAGGGTGTCGCGCGCTGGCGCCGCGTAGGCGCGGGTTCGTGGGCGTGGCGCAGGGGCGGAACCCTGGGACGTGGCCCGGGAAGGGCGGGGGCTGAGGGTTGTGAGGAGCTTGTAGTAGCAATCCTCGTGCTTTGATGAACGTCGCGGCCTGGCCGTTAGCGTTCCGGAAGGACCCCCCCTTCTCCCCCACCCCTCAAAGGAGAGGAGACAAATAAACGCACCGTGGAAACCCGCGGCGCGGCCGCTTCTCTGCCGCCCCACGGAGGGCCCCAGCCCGGGGGGCGGGGCGGGGCCACGGTGGGCGGGGCCTCCGCGCTCTCCCCCGCCGCCTCATAGGGTGGAGCCAGAGTGGGCGGAGCTTCCGCGCTCTTTCCCCCCCACCGCCCCATAGGGCGGGGCTCGAGGCGGGGCCTGGGTGGGCGGGGCCTCCGCGCTCTACCTCGCCGCCTCATAGGGCGGGGCCTGGGTGGGCGGAGCCTCCCGCGGCAGGGCCGTGGCGGGCGGGGCGCGCGCCAGGCCGGGTCGCGGTGCGGGAGTTGGTTCCGTGGCGGGGCCCGGCGCCCCGGTGAGAGACGGGCGCTGCGGGGAGGCCTGAGCCGAGGGGGCTGAGGTGTGGCAGGGTGGCCGCGAGCTGTCTTTCTCGTCTCACCCGTGGAGACATCTTGCATTTCTCTCCGAGGCAGCCGCGCGCCGCGGGAGGCTCGGCCCTCAGCAGGTCCGGGACCCCGCAGCTCCGCGGGCCTCCCCGGCCCGGCCCCTCACCGCGCTCCCTTTCTCCTCAAAGAAGGAAAGTCCGCGCGCGGGCGCCGCCCCTCCCGGGGGACGCGGAGGCCACGCCCCACCCAGCTAGGCCCCGCCCACCCGAGCGGTGGCCACGCCCGAGCCCAGCCCCGCCCACCAGAGCGGTGGCCACGCCCGACCCCAGCCCCGTCCACCAGAGCGGTGGCCACGCCCGGCGCCGCCCCTCCCGGGTGAGGTGAGGAGGCCACGCCCCCTCCCCGCGGAGCGGGTGGCCACGCCCCCCTCCCCACGTCCCACAGGCCTGGCGTTGGGGACCGGTTGCTGTGGCGGTAACCATGGAGACGCTGGCGGCCGCGCGCTACGCCCGCGCTGATTGGCTGGCTGGCTGCCAGCCCTTGGCAGGCGGCGCCGCGCCGCAGCGCTTTGTTTGGCCGCCGGGTGTTGGGGGGACGCAGGCCCCGCGGGGCCCGGCGCTCATTAGTATGACGAGGATGAGGATGAGGATGGAGGCGATCATGACGACGAGGATGACGGCGACGACGATGACGGGCCTTTCCCCGTGGGCGCGCGCGGTGGCCGCCCCCACTCCCTCCGTCCCCACGTCCCTCGTCCTCAGCGGCCTCCGTCCCCACTGGTGGCCGCGTTTTAGGGTGGGCTGCTCACGGCATTTCAGTTGAGCTGTGAGCACCTCCGTGTCGTACCGGGCTCGCGCCCGCCGTCCCCGCGTCCTGTGGGCTGTCCGTCTGTCTGTCTGCCTGCCAACAGGTGGGCCTGTCCTTGGGCCCACTGTCCTGAAATCCTGTGGGGTCTTTCTGTCTGTTTGTCTGCCTGTCAACAGGTGGGCCTGTCCTCGGGCCCACTGTGGTGAATGTCCTGTGGGTCTGTCTGTCTGTCCACCTGTGAACAGGTGGGCTTCTCCTGGGCCCACTGTCCTGAACGTCCTGTGGGGTCTGTCTGTCTGTCTGTCCACCTGTGAACAGGTGGGCCTGTCCTCGGGCCCACTGTGGTGACCGTCTTGTGCGGTCTGTCTGTCTGTCCGCCTGTGAACAGGTGGGCCTGTCCTGGGCCCACTGTCCTGAACGTCCTATGGGTCTGTCTGTCTGTCCACCTGTCAACAGGTGGGCCTGTCCTTGAGCCCACTGTGGTGAACGTCTTGTGGATCTGTCTGTCTGTCTGTCCGCCTGTGAACAGGTGGGCCTGACCTCAGGGACAGAGCTGGTGAGCCTGATGATCATCCTTGGGGTTGTAAGAACTCAAACCTGGAAGTTGGGAGGGCATCCGTTGTATTCAAGGCGGAGAAGTGGGGTTTGGGGTTGTTTTTTACACGCTGTTGTGCTGACTACAGATCCGTTTTATGGTTGGATCTTCAGAGCCTCGGCTGCAAGAACCCGGCACCCTCCACAGCCTCCACCAGGAGTTTGATTTCACGGGTCCTCCCACCCTTCCCCTCCCACACACACACAAGTGACATGGAGTCACCAGCAGAAGCCCCCGGCTGGGGGGGGGGTCTGGCAGTGAGGGGACCTGAGCTGCTGCCAGCTAAACCAGAGACTAGGCAAGCGTTAGTAAACTACACACATTATCTGCAAGGCTCGCTAAATAGATCATGCTATACAATCTGGGTAAAAACAACAAAAGGAAGACATAACATGCACTATGTTTCACTAGAACCAGTGACTGGCATTCTTGCCTATAAACTGATGAAGCTATGAGAATTAGAGTACCTAGAACAGAAAAAAAAAAAAAAAAGACACTGCTTCTATGGATTGGAAAGGGTAGGAAGGTCTTGGAAAAGGCCTAGTAGAGTCATAGTCCGAAGTGAAAGTAAAAAGCCACCAGTCTGCACAAGTCCAATTTCAAAGAACATTGGTTTGCATGTACTTTGCATTTGTTTAAAGTGTGGTTACATTTTCCAGTCATTTAATCTAGTCATCAAGAATTTAACACAGTCTTCAAAAAGTAAAGTAAAATTTTAGCAGTGTTTGAGATAAAGTCAGAGATGTGAAAGAAAAAAAAGATGAGTGTTAATTTACATTCCTAACCTTTTAGCTTTTTAGCATTTAGCTAATGGATCATCAACTATTATCAAAGTTCTTGACCATTGTTTTAAATAATGGCAAATCATGTTTCTAGTATAATGATTACTACTTAAACACCACAATATTTGGACATAAATCATCTATTTTTATAGTTGAATTTTTATATTGTACCATTTGGAGACACCTTTGGTGTCATAACCGAGAGGTGGGAAGTGGAAAAATAGGAAAAGACATAGGATGTTTATTAAAAAAACAAAAACTACCAAAAAACTTCCCCCAAAAGAGTTAACTCACCCAAATGCCAATAATGAGATACCAAAAACTCTTGTGTATAGAAATTAGCATGGGTTGTAGTACACAAAAATATATGTGTATATTTAAACATTGACTATTTATAGCCATATGTTCTAAGTAAGTTACTTTGGTAAGAAAAAAATGACCATTACTACTATTACTAATATGCCACCAAGCAGATATCCTAATTTTGAACAATAAAAGTACTAATATTTCATTGCCTTGTATTTTACTGAAATGTGCTAAAAAATACATTTAAGCTCATGAACATTTGGAACATGTTTTATTACCGAGTCATTAGAATTATTTTCTCATATTGATTCTACTTCGTGTCTTGGCAGTGATGTCTTGGCCGTGGGTAAGAGAAGGCCATATAAGGCAACTCCTGTGTGCTAACGCTCCAGGAACGGTGGAGAAGCAGGGTTCCATTAGAACATATTAGAGAGGTAGACAGTTGAAGGAATAAACATTTTAGGATTAAATCTGCAATAATGCTAAAACCAAGATGATGACGCGTGATCATCACGATTCGTGTTAGCAGTGAAGAAATGAGTGTCAGCAGCAAAACTGCACTGGCGCATTCTGGAATTTTCTGAAGACAGAACTGAGTAAACGTATCCAAGGTTTGGAGGAAAAGGGAAACATTAGGTGTCACTCTGTGTGTGTGTGTGTGTGTGTGTGTGTGTGTGTGTGTGTGTTCCCTAACTTACCCATAAGTGTTACCCTTTGTGTGAGTACCAGTTTGGAGACTACTTTTACAAAAGCATCATGATGGAGTTGCCTATAAACACTCAGAAATGCATTGATCACTTCTCTGCAGGCAGGAAGTCCGTGATCACCAGGGCGGATTTGATGTCTACTGAGAGCACGCTTCTCTCTCAGAGATGTGCACTTTTATTTATTTATTTTTGCTCTTCTCTCCTAACAAAAGGATCAAGAGGCTCTGAGATCTCCGATCACCCCTGGAAAATCCCAGCTCTAGACACCATCATGGTGGGAATTAGGCTTCAGCACAGGAGTTGCGGTGGCGTGCAAACATTCCAACCATGGGATCGTGTGCTCAGGTGGGAGAGACCGAGGAAGATAGAAGCATGATTCTTTGTCCTGTTCATCTTCTTCAGGGCCCTATTAGTCTGGTGAAACCGAATTTACCTGTTAAAATGGTACGTGTCTATCAAAATATCACTAATGCATACACTACACATCCTCTCATTAAAAGACCTACGCAGTCACTTCCTGCAAAATGATTGTGGAGGGGTTGTTCCCCTGTTCCTACCACCAGTGACTAAAATTCAAACACTGGACTACATTAGCTGTAACTCTTCCACTAAGTCCTGGTCCTTATGGTTTACGTATGTTAGGAGATGTACTTCAGAGATAGGATCTGTTGTCAAAGAATCTTTTAAACTATTTGATACTTTGGTAGATTTTAACTCATATTTAAACCAATGGGTCTCTATGTAAGGTATTTTCTGACATCAAGTATGGTTATAAAAAATAGAATGGACAAGCTCATACATACCACATCCATGGGTTTGCTTGGAGTAATCGAATCATGTCATTGACCGATCTGAATGGTTAGAATGCTGGACATTAGTTGAGATAAAACCATAAAATTATCAGACATTAGTTATATTGATTTAAATTAACACACAATGTTATATGGAATTTTTATATTGGCAAAGTTAATTCTAAGAAGTACGCATCTTTTTTGCTCGTTAACAATTTTAAACTTGCCAGGTTTTTTTTTTCCTTCACCTTTTTTCAGCAGGGAAAAATAATACTGCAAAAATTACCATTTTAATGAAAGGTAGTTTGTCAATTTAATTAAACGTCTTAATGTCTGACATTTTTACTTTGTTTCAACTCAAGAATATACTAAGGCTCAAATAAGCATGGTTTACCAGTCATTATTTCAACTGACACCGTGCTACCAAATAAAGTAGATATTTGAAATAATAACTCAAAAGCAATTACCAAGTGCTGTTCCGAAGACTGTACTTTGGTACAGGGCAGAAATGATCCCTGCATATCTTCCATTGATGATATGCAGGAAAACCATTGAATGAAGGAGCCAAAGGAATGACTCACGTAGCAGAGGGCAAACAGAAAGCCGTGAGTTCAAACCCCAGCACCAAAACAGAAGTTAAATAAATCTGTAAAGATTTTCTTAGAAGTGACACTCTTGCCTGAGACTAGCTCCATTTTAATGGCGCGGATGTGCCAGGGAAGAGGACTTGCGTCATGCTGAAAGTGTTACTATTGCTTCTGAGTCATCAATACAGATGTTCACACAGGACTTCCAAGATAAACTGTTATGCTGAAGTTGTTGGGTTTTTTGGTTTTTTGGTTTTTTTTGTTTTTTTTTTTTTTACAATTTCAGCATAGTTTGTGCATAATACAACACATTCAAATAAAAAAATCTTTGGTTACTTGGTGCAGATACTAGACAGATACAAGGAAAACAAAATCCAGCAAAATCAATCCATCTGCTGACAATAAAACCACAGAAAGCCATAGGCAACATATATATAAACTATTCAAAAAAAACATAAATTGGAATTATAAAAAACTCAGATATAAGCTGTATAACCCAAAAAATAAGACATTTCAGAAACAAGTAAAGCAGAGGGAATATTAGATAAAAACAAGTCCTGTATGTTGACACATATTTATGTACACACACCACAAATACTACAAATAAATGCCTTATAAGACAGGAAGGAATTAAAAGGCAATAGCAACAAAAAGTGGAGAGGTAAAAATGTATTTGAGAGAAAATGGCAAATATTAAAGATAAGACTCATCATACAAATATACCACTCCCTGAAGAAAAAAGAAATGTAGGCAATGGAATAGTTAGAACTTGCGAAAATATCACAAAACATGCATTTAAAAGAGCAAGCTATAACCTGAGAATATTAACTCAGAACAACTAAAACCAAGACAGATCCTAATAAAAACGACCAGACTTTTTACCTAGGGAAAATATGCACGTGTTTTAAGGCTGAATTTCCTTAAGATCCTCAAGGAACAAAATGTGAACCAATGACTCTTATATTCCTCCAAGTTAATTTCAAGTTTATACAAGACAGAGTCAAACTATTAGCATAATGGTGATAGTGTTAACATTGCTATTCTAAGACATGGGATCACGTGAATGAGTTATTATGATCGATTCTAAATCTCATTTTCCAGACTTGAGAACCAAGAGCTACAGTGTAGAAATACAGTATAAAAGAAATTTAAAAGAGTTTGAATTTAAACCATCTCAAACAGGTACCCCAAACCCCAAACTTTACGGTAAGAATATGACCTCGTTAACCCCAGAAATGGGGTGGGACCTACCAAAATGTCTCCTGCAATTTTTCCACTTTCTCTCTTGACAAGCTAAAAGCAAAGGATCAAAAAACACTATGCAGAGACTATAGAGGTTGGCTTGAACTAACTTGTTCCTTCAGTATATCTTGTTGATGGCTTATATTTATTTCTCAGAGTACGGCCTTTTTTTAAGCATAGATAGCATCTTGAGGATTTTTTTTCCTGCCCTCTGGGACCTGCATCTTCTCAGATCCCACCTGTCAGATATCTTTAATCTGTTGAAATAGTCCTGGGTAGAGCACGGTGAGCCATTTTCAATCAGCTACATTCTACTGTGTAGTTCTGAATCAATGCCTTTCTAATGTAATATTTTCAGACCAGACCAGCCATTTGATGAGAGTAATATCATCTAATCATGTACCTTTGTCTGGATTTTTTTCTTGTTTTGTGTATTATCTCTTGACAAAGGGTTTCTGCTTCTTAATAATAATAATAATAAACAGCTAATCTCAGAATCCTCGTGATCTTTTAACTATAAACTTGCTGCTAACTCCTGCTTACTGGGTTTTGTGACTAAAAGTATCTCACATGTTACAATCTCCTGAAACCTCTTTTCAAATGGTTTATTTAACCCAGATGATTGTCACGATTTTTTTTCCTCTTTAAGATCTAAAGTAGCTGTGATAATGACATTTATAGATTTTTTTTCACTGACTAGTGGTAATAACTAGTGATACAATCTGGAGTTATATGAATACATTAAACTAGGCTTGAGCAGTAAAATAACACCATATCTTATATATCAAAGTTTCTGTGAACTGCTCTAAAATCACAACCTTAGCCAAATCACTGTTGACAAAATGATGGATGTTACACTCCCTTAAAAAGTTTCCTTATGGAATTACTTAAAATTCTCCCTTTTCCCTTCCCCCACCTGTCAAGTATCTGTCTGTCTTGGCACAAATCAAGATACCGCTTTAGGAGTCTGGGCACACACGCACGAGCGCACACGCACACACACACACACACACACACACACACACACACTACACACACACACTACACACACACACACACACACACACACACACACACACACAACACGCCTTCATCTTTTAGGCCTTGGGCACTGGTAAAGTTTGAAAGAACATCATTGGATGTCAATTTGTCAGTCATTCTTAAAACATAGACTCACGTTCCCCAGATCTAAGGATTTAATTTTATATATATATATAGATATATATATATATATATATATATAAAGAGAGAGAGAGAGAGAGAATGCTTTTTTTAACTTATGAAATACTGTCACATAAAGTCCTTTGAAGCTGATTTTTCACATTTTTACAAATAAGGAATCAAATTCAGGGTACTTAAATGATTTGTCTTTAGTCACGTAATTTAACGACCAACTTTCAATCCAGTTCTGGGTTTTGTTTTTTTCTATTACTACAGCATCATGATAACCTTACAAACTATAGGTCCTCTTGTGACTCGTTTGACAGAATGTGTTTGATTCATATTTTCTCTCGAAGCATTCACAATGTGTGAACCTCATTCTGAGAATCACCACCTTAGTTTGAAAGACTTTTTACTCATTTACTCATTCAGATACTTCCATTGTTTGAAACTAAGATATATGTTGATTCGGTATGGAGCGGGGAAGTAGTTATAGTTTAAAACTATTTTTTATTCTCAGGAATATATTATCAAATAAAAGTTCACAGTTGCTCCATTCACACATCCAAGGGTGTGAAAGAGAAGACGTGCCCATTACACGCTTTCTCTCTAGTGAAGGGCTGTGATTCACAGGGGCCTACATCACCTAGAAGCCCACAGTCCTGTTATGAAACTTGGGGAAAAGTGAACCTCCATTTACAGCTCATGATCCGCATGCATCTGCAGCCCCGATTGCTGCTTAGAGTTCCAAGTACACACATCCTCCACACATCTACGTACGAGCAGAGCATGAGGTACCTCAAACTTGCTACAGCCCCCCCACACAGAATGTTTACGTGAGCTCCTTATGCTCATCTTAGTAGAAGGATACATTCTTTCTAAACAAAAATCCTGGTGTATGTATTTGGAGAGTCTGTTTTGAGTCCAGTTACATCTTGGAGCCTGGACGGCTACAACTCTGGTCCAAGTCACCATCCTGTCTCACCTCATGTGTTCACATCCACCTGCTTCCCCCGCAGCCAGCATTCTGCCATCTCCTCCACACCGAAGCCAGAGGAGAACTTTCAAATGATGGATTGTATTCATGCCAGGCCTGAGCCCCAGTACCGGACCGTGTCCTAAGGCCTACTGATAAGGCCCAGCCCCTTCCACGAGCCGCAGCCGCACCCTTCCTTCTGGCTTTCGCGAGGAACACGGGCAGCTTACCCGGCTGCAGCCTCAAGCCTGCCTTTTAGCCTTTCTTGGGAACACTTTGCCTGATTTCCTTTTCCCGTCACCTCTCCGAGGGATCTGCTTTGCTGCCACCTGCTGCACCTCCTTTGATTGCTCTCCCTGAGATGCATGGTGTCTTACTACTCCATTCATGTTCACCCTTGGGCTTATTTTCTTGGTAGTAAGGGAGCATTCCTTTCTTTGTTCCCCTGTGTACCGTTCCTTCTAGGGGAACAGAGCCTTTGTCTTGGTGTAGCTTCACACACACACACACACACACACACACACACACACACACACACACACACACACACACACACACACACACACACACACACACACACACACACACACACACACCAGGGCTTGGCATCCTTCCCAGCCTGGAGACAGAAATGAACATTTTTTTTTTCTGGAGTGGATGGAAGAATGCGCTTGTTTAAATATGCATTCTAAAATGGAGGCAACAAGTTTTAATTTTAATATGGGTAATACTAGCTTAATGAATAGCTATTCTGCTCTGGAAAAATTTCAGTCAGCTACCATTGAAGCCAATTTTTTTTTTTTTTTTAATCTGCTGAAATAGGCAACAATGAACTACCACCCTGGTGGCAGGCACCTGTACTGCAAAGATGTAGGGCCGAGGGAAGAAGAAATCGGCTATATCTGTAGCGTTGTTTTTCAGATTTGACCCCTTGTGAAAATCATGCGACTCCAATATTTTAATTTCCCAGCTAATTATAATCATCAACCAAGACTGGATATCACTTAGCCATGAAATAGGCTTCTTGTTTGTTTGTTTACAAAACTATTCCCAATGCCAACAATGTTGTAGAAGGTATTCAAATACCTATTAAATAAGTAAATGAGCTAACGAATGAATGAAAAAAGAGTACCGATAGCTAATTGAACTCATGAATACTACTTGAAAAAAACATTCAAAGAGTTTAGACCACTGCTAAGATGGCTGGATTTAGCAAAACACCCACTTCAGTTTAAAATGTAGGTAAACAGGTTTTAGAAACACATGTCTCAGATATTGCACAGGACATAAATATACTGAAAATATATTTATTATTATTAAGGGCCCGTGTGACTTCCAGATCCTCCCTTCGCAAGTGTCGGCAGTTACCTGTGAACCACCAGGCGGTGGGATCGTGTGTTCGGTCATTCTTCCATGAGTGTGTGACTCAAGAATCAAAGGTAGCCCATTATGAGTGCAGAAAGAAAGACAGGATAAACACGAAAAATGGAAAAGGCTGGATGTCCGCTTCACGTGTCCCCAGCCAGATTGCTAAGTCTAGAATGGCTTCTCGGCCTCCTGCATAAGTTGCAAGGAGGCTTGTTCAGATAATAATGCGTTTCTGCATACCCAGGGCATCCCTGACCCTAAACCGCAGGGCTGCTAGAATCTGGCCTTCAGTCATGCTTGAGAGGAAGTACCGGCGTCTAGCATCCCACGTGGGAGCATTTCCAATCCACCACCCAGGACTTGGCTTCCTTCGTCATGTTTTTTTACAGTCAGGTATTGACTTCACCGGTTCCAATATCACAATCCTTGCTTCACTCATAGTCTCAGTGTATTTGATTTACTGATGCTCCCTGTCTCAGGTAACCTTCAGTAAACTAATGTTAAATATCAGGGGGAAGAACATTTGCGGGGTCATAAACATGACCTCTAGGGATGAGCTTCGTTGCTCTCTGCCGTGCAGCGGCTTCTTAACGCAATGCTTGACGGAGCGGACATGCTCCATAACTATGTTTGAATGAATAATTAATACGAATGGGAAGGGAAGGACTCTATGCATTATTTAAACCTTGGAATGCCATGGAAACAGATCCAACTCACAAATAAGCAGAGGAGATCTTGCCCAGACCTGTTTGGGGGTGTTTTAATTTTTTTTCTATTTGCAGGGAGGAGACAATAGACTTGGTGATTAGGAGTGCCTCACGCTAATTTTTTTTCACTGCAAAACAAAGAAAAATTGTTATATATAAACTGGGGTTGGTAGTGGATGTCTGTAATGTAATCACGTGAGAGGTGAAGTAGAGCAAATGTGAGTTTAAGACTAGCCTGGGCTGCTGGTTTCAAAAGTAATTCAGCACCGGGGATGAAGCTCAGTATTAAAGAGTACTCACCTTGGTTACCTAGCTTGCCTAGTGTGAACAAGGTCTTCAGTTGGATTCCCTGTGGCCTCCCCTCCCTCCCCCAATAGTTAAGGGATCTCCCCCGATTCCAGGTGGATTTAGCAATGAAGAAACGAGGGGAAATCTTACTTTGGGACCCAAAGAAAACACACGAGGAACTCCTTGGTAGGAACACTGCAGAAAGCCATCTTTTATTAATCCGCCAATGTTCAAAGCCTCAACCTTCAAGACTGAATGCAATTTAACAATGCGATTTTACACACATAAAAACACCTCGAGGTGCGGGAAGCTAAGAAGATCAGTGTGCTTATTTGGCATATAAACCTGAAGATCAGAACCCAGGGTCAAAACCACGTAGATAAGCAAAGACAGTGGCAAGTCAGTAACCCTCCAACGGACTGAATCCACAGGTCTAAACAAACACTAAGCTAAAACTATGGAGGTTGCTCCATCAAGGGCCGTCTACTTAGCCGCTCTTATAACGGACGTCTAAAGTTTAGTGGGCTCATGCATGCATGCGTGCTTTTGAAATCAAGACCCTTTGTATCCTGCAGGTAGGTAGGCAGGCATTCTTCATGACGCATGTCAACAAGGAACTTTTTAATGTTGTCCAACTCGGGCTCCTCTACTTTGCTGATTTCAATGAGTTTGGATCCTTCTTGCTTCCTGTGACAGAGGTGTGTTAAGGTGAGCTAAGTCAATGACTTCTGAAAGAGTTGAGGCCAAGACGAGCTAGACTTGCTATGGTGACGATGATGATGGTGATGATGATGATATAATAGAGCAAAGGAGTCAGAATCCCACCTGTCAGGTTATGGGAACAATGTTTCTGTGCCGCGCCTTCCATTGTTCTTGGTATGCGTGAGCAAGTTGGCATTCAGTGCCTTCCTCCAGCTCAGAATCATTTTAGGAAAAAAATAAAAATAAAAGAACCTAGCTCAGTCTTATTATTCACAAATAAGGGCAAAGCCAAGTCTGAGACATTTTCCAAGGGTAAAAGCTTGTCCCGAATCCAGAATGTAACAGATCCACGACCCTCCAGCCATCCTCCATTAAGGAGCTGAGTTTGGTTATCTCTTCTCTAGTCTGTCTTCCCTGAAAAGGGAAATTTTTTTAAAAAAACACAAAGCACAAAGTCAATCTTAAAGAACAGCGTGGACATTCATTCCACAGCACAATTCACGTGGCAGAGTTCCCGACAGCTCTATGAACGATTTCCCTCCAATTTCTTCTTACCAGTGCAGCTGTTACAAAATGACTCTCGCCCACCCTCCCACCGAGTTCCAGTTCTCAGTCGGAGCCCTGTCCCTTTCTGAATCTGCCTTCTGATCTACTCTCCCTTGTGGAGAGCCCCCGAGGTTCTAGAGAATAAATCCTTTTGCCTTAGAACAGTCGTAGAAACTAAAACTGCCTTACAAAGACCGCCTTGGAAATGATGCATCCTTTTCTAATTTGAAAACAAGCCAATCTCCAGGGGGCTGTTTCTTATTTTAGCACAATCAGAAATCCTTTAAAATGCAGAAATAACAGGCTTCCACCCCAATAAGTAGATCACGGGTTCGGTAAGAAACTCTGCTATCCCAGGAAGAGAGAGAAGGATTTTGAACTGGTGACTGAACATGTATCTTGACTTTGATCTCCAGGGCTCAAGAAATGTCATTTATTTTTTAAAAATTTAAATATTGAGAGGCTTGGCTTTGCACCAGTGGCTCATGCTGCTAATCCTGTCTAGTTAGGAGTCTGAAATCTGAGGATCTTGGTTCAAAGCCAGCCCAGGCAGGAAAGCCCATGAGACTCTTCATCTCCAATTAACTACCAAAAAAAAAATCCAGACGTGGATCTGTGGCTCAGTTGGTAGAGCACACTAGGCTTGAGCAAAAATAAATAAATAAAAGCTCAAAACCAGCACCCAGGCCCTGAGTTCAAGCCCCAGAACCGACACACAAAAAAACGCTAATAAAAAGGGAAAGACTTCGACAAAAATTTCCAGGGATCTTAAAAAATATTTCTTAATGAAGGATGACTTTCAAGTGCTATTTACTTTTGATGTGATCCATCTAAAGCTGGGGGGAAATTTCTCCTTAAATCTCAGCCTTTCACTAGGTTAGCATATTTTGCTTTTATCCTAAGGAAAATCACTTGGCCAGACTTGACCCAATTTCTTATTTTCCTGGTGATATGATGCTAAAGCAAATTATTTTGGTTCTTTGAGCTTCCATTTTATTATGCATAACACGGGGTTAATATTTGTCCTGTGATAAAATATAAATAATTAGCCATCTGACATTTTCCATCGACCCTCCTATTCCCTCATGTAAAATGGCTCCCTGTTTGCATGCAACCTGCATGTATCTTCCAAGGTTACTGATCTCTAGATTATTGATAATACCACATACAATGGAATGCTGTCTGGACAGTTACCATACTCCATTAGTTAGCAGATAATGACACACAAAAAGGTCCACATATTTCTAGAACAGACTTTTTAGATACTATATTTCTCTCCTTGCTAGGAGGACTCTCTGGCTACACTAGCACCAACTATAAAACACATGTGTGAAATAAGAAAAAAAAGCTGAACCACAGTTCTCTCTAGGGAGAAATAAGAAGAATTACCTTTAAACGGGAATGCAAAATAAAAGTCTGAGGGGTCTTTTTCCTCAAAATTATCTTATTTGGAGGAATAAAACATGCCTCAAGATTATGTCCTCACGGGGAGACAGGGCAAAAAAAAGAAAGAGCAACCTTAAACCCAAACCTCATGTTTTAAGACATTTTTTTTCCAGTAGTTTCATGTTGGAAAACAAAACCCTCTCCTTGAGAGAGATTTGGAGAAGATTCCCAAAACATCTTCCCCTGATGTTAATTTTAGCTGTCTGTGAAGGCCACCAAGAGACTGGTTACAAAACAGGAGACAAAGAAATTTGAACCAGCTGTCAGGACTGTCCACAGGACAACCTCTCAGCAGTAAACAGAGATCACCATTGTAAATGAGGCTTAAAGATCACCTTAAAAGTCAATCAATTGTGTGTGTGTGTGTGCGTGCACGCGCGTGCGTGATGAAGGCTATATATAACAAAGGTTTGTTATGTCATGAGACAACATTGCTATTTTAAAAAGCCTGGTTGGATTAAAAATGTGGTACTTCAGACTTGTAAGAAAGAAATGCACTCAGTGTGCTTTGGAAAAACTCTGCTGGGAGACTCAACAATGGCTCTATTGATGGCAAAAACACCCGTGTCAAATGCGAAGAATTTTCGTCAACTGTGAAAATAGGAAAAGTATATGTATGATTCCTATCTGATCTATGCCTCCAACCCTAATTGTGTGATTAAATTAGCCAACTGAATCCTGTTATAACCCGCTTGTTTATTTCATCCATCATAACCCTATACGTACTTAAGCTGACCAGAAAACCAACTTAAAGGAGATCTTCTTCTTTTGGAAAAATACATTTTGGGATCCTTCATGTGCAAGTGAATATATGACATCTTCATGAAAAGCCTCTTGATCGTACGACTCTGGAGATGAAAGAGAAGCTCGTTTCTCAGAGATAGATAGAAGAAAGAAGAGAGAGGGAGAGAAGGAGGCTAGAATCCGGGGATTCTGCCCGTGTGCCTCTTCCCGATCACGTACCCCGTGAACTGTTCTGTGCCTTCCCGTGCTTTATGTGAGCCACGTTTCTAGAAGAGGGGTCGTGTTTCCCATCTGTGTGGACGCGAAAGCGAAGGCCGGACTCTGGACACCAAAATGATCTTCATGTGTAGGATACCCTCATCCTCCCTCGTTGTACTTGTGAGAAACCAAATCGCACAGAGCTCGGGTCAGCCTCTCCCAGGCCTGAATGACTCCTGGGGAGCCGAAACATGGGGTCACCTGGTAAACCAACAGCCCTGTCCTTCTGTCCAATAATTACCTAGGCTGGATGCAAGTACAGCGGAGTCGTTTGTGTCTAATTCTACCATTAAAAAAATACATCCAAGGTCTTCCTGTGTGTTTCTATCTCAGGTTCATTTTCTCTGTCTCCTTTGCACTGTATTCTCAAAACGAGGACTGTTTGAGGTACCAGCCGTTAATTTGGAAATGAGTACTTTATGAAATTAGGATAGAGTGTTACATTTTTATTGGAGACAGACTTGTCACTGAGCTAACAATGGGTTCAGATCTTCCTTTGCCAGAGACACACACTCATTTTATAATGATCGCCCTTATTTGACAAAGGGCCATGTCAGACATCTTTAGAATTAGATGTTTTACCAGAGAGGTTTCTCAGACATAAAAATAAAATATAGAACATATCTGACTCATAGAGCCTCGGTAGGTGAAGGCTCCAAGGCTGTTAGGAAAAATTACTCTGTGACCTCAATGGGAAAAGCATTAGAGCTAAATACCACAATGTCTTAAAAATCAATGTGAGAAATTAGAACATTTTCTGATTTTCTTCTAAAATAACCTCTATATACCTTTCTGGTTTTCATAACAATGAAAAGCCTTCATCATTTTCAGTAAATGACAGTGAGGGTTTTTTTTTGATGAGTTTTAGGTAAGAAAGTGAATTATATGAATTATGATGGAATTGTCAGATTCATCTTCGCTAATCCATTTAACATCAAGGTGAATCTGTTTCACAAACAGATTCTGACTAGAGTCAGCTGACAGCCGACTATTCGGTAGAGTGGGGATTGATTTTTCAGGAGGTTTCAGATTGGGGAATAAGGAGGAGAAATACCACTTCCTTAGTCACTGAGGTTCTTACTGGGAGCCTTCCGTCTCTCCTTCTCTTGGTTCTATTCTCGTAAAACTCACAGTGGTTATTTTCTAAAAAAAGAATCTGAGGCCTAAGTGCTGACATGTAATTACAGTGGTATTATCATGCTTCTTGGTATAATCCACTATAATCAAAGTTGTGTACGCTCTGATTACATGTCCAATTGTTCTTCTAGCTTTGAATCCGTGGTTAGGGCTATTTCTTTCTTTTTTTTTTTTTTTTTGTCGGTCGTGGGGCTTGAACTCTGGGCCTGGGCGCTGTCCCTCAGCTCTTCAGCTCAAGGCGAGCGCTCTACCACTTGAGCTACAGTGCCACTTCCGGTTTTCTGGTGGTTATTGGAGATAGGAGTCTCACAGTCTTTCCTGCCCGGGCTGGCTTTGAACTGTGATCCTCAGATCTCAGCCTCCTGAGTAGCTAGGATTACAGGCGTGAGCCACCAGTGCCCGGCGTTAGGGCTATTTCTTGAGAGCCAGTATTCCTTCATGGAATCTGCTCTAGCGTGGAACACAAAATCTTGAAAACTTTCTCCTCCAAACACACGCCATCTTCTAGACAGAGATATTTCACACGGAGTATTTTCTTTTAGAATTCCATCTCCAGCACCCAGATTTCCACAAGAGAGAAAAAATTAAAAAAAAAAAAAAAGAAATCGGAAAAAATCAGTGAGAGATGTACCATACAATGAATGTTAAGAAGATAAACAAACACCCACCACTTGCCTCCAGCCAGCCCAGGTCTGGTGTCAGTCTGCTCAAGTCAGGGTGGCACCAAAGGCCCTGGAAGAACTATGCCACCCACTGAACTTCCGGATTTCAGTGGTAGCTCTGCAGATCCTGTTGATACTACCTCTCTGTTGTTGCCTTCCATGCGTATTCTTGAATAATGCGGTCAGCCTGGGCTAACTCTCACTCTTCCTTTGATGCTGGCTAGTAAGTAAAATTATGTCTCCCTTCAAAATATTTCTTCTCCTACTTTCTTCCCTGTTGGAAAAAAAAGAAAAAAAATCATGACTTCAAAACCCCCACAGACGATGTGTCATTGTTAGCTGGGCTCCCTGTGGCTAGTTTTCCAGAAAGTCCCTTAATGAAGTTCCACAGCGTGGTGGCCTACACTACGTAAATGTATTCCCTCCAATCCTAGAGGCTGTGATCAAGATTCTGTGTCTTCTCCGGCCCGATTCCCTCCAACTGGATGGACACCGCGCACTAGCACCGCAACACAGGTAGATGGAAAGATGATTTTCTGAAAACAATACACGTTCCTTTACACAGCTTTCTACAAGCACTTATAGTTTACGTGAGAGCAAAGTCCTCTATAACTTCCAAAATGAAAGTTATAATCAAATTCAACTGTTAAGAAAATGAAAGAAGAATGCAAATAAAGGAAGACTGGTTTGCTTTGGGGGAGAGTTGGGTTTTTTTTTTCCTATTCGTTTAACACACTAATTTTAGAACGAAGCAATTCAAATCGTGTTCTCTGATCGCCTTTGGTGTGCATTTTAAGAGTTGAAGAAAGAACAAAGCAGAAAAGGCAAACCTGTTGCTGTAACGGGTTTCATTTTTTCCTTCTTCTTTCTTTTATAATCGAATCTATCTGGAGTGGATCCTCATAGGAGTAGAACCTTCCTCGTGAAGGAATTATCCACAGCGATCCCACCCTGCTTTCTATTTAACTCCATGATGAGACCAGTGTCCCAGCTCACGGGAATTTGAGCATTATCGTGTGGGTTACCTACATGATAATTTGGAGAATTTGGTGATCTTTGGTGTCCCTTCAAAGTAAGTATTTTACCAGAGCAATTTCTGATCGCCCTATCCCGTGGACCACTGGACTGAAAAGCTGAGAAATACAGCTTATTACCTGTAATATTAGGTTGACACTATCAGGTTGTATCTGGCATGCTCCCAGACGCTGAGAACCAGTCAATGCCTGGAAATAGTCACCATCTATCCCCCAAATTATCCTGAGAACGAGAAAGCTGAAGGCAGGCCTCTCGATTCTCCACCCAGTCCTGCTCTTTCCACGCCACTGCTCCGTTTGCTTGTTTCTAGAGATACTTCACGAGTCTCGTTGCCTCTTCTACCAAGTAGGTCGGCATCTGAACCCGACCAAGGGAGCTCTGGGCTTTGGATCACCCCAGACTGGATTCCCTAGAAAACTCTCACACTCTAGACCACTTCCTGGTGTTAGCTCATGAACATGGCTGAGAGCAGAGAGGCTGCACAAGGTCCAGGGGTGAAGTGACCCCAGCAGTCCACCCATTGCGTTCACGTGGGTGCAAGGGACGAGTTTGGTGGGCACCCGGGAGGTCTTCAGCGCACACCGCTGGGTGCGTCTCTGTAAAGACATTCTGGTGTGGACAGGACCGGGAGGACTCTGGCCTAAGGAAGGGACAGATCCTTTGATGAAGTAGTCACAGGAAAGCCCTATGGTGAACGCAGGAGGCAGGCCCCATAGCTTACTGGGGTGTGTCCTAGGAGCCCTCCCTTGCCCTGCTACCGTCTTGCTTGTCCCCCTACCCTGCTATCCAGGGGCCAGGTTGTGGTCTGCTCTTCTCCCACCTCCCCTCCCTAGCAAGCAGGGCTGGAACCTCTAAAAACCACCAGCCATAATAAACCTCTCCTCTTCTAACCTGCTTCCCTCCATGTGCATTGGACACCGCCACGCAAAAGCTGAACGCAGGGGCTCGCTCTCCCCGCGCCCCTAAAATCCCCATTCCCCGAGATATTCGGGGATCCTCCTGTTTCCAGGGAGAAGTTCAGTATGACGGATGCAAGGATTTTCAAAGAGAAGGCAGTCCTTTGAAGAACATTTTATTGATGTGATTTTTTCCCCCCTCATCCTGAAGGAACATGAAAGGCTGGGTCTGAGAAGCTCAGGTATGAGACAGAATCATTTATACTTTGAGATTCCCAGGCACCAAAGTCAAACATCACAACCCTCGGCGGCAGCGCATTCATATTTGGTGTCTATTAGTAATGCGTGCATGTACAAGTCCTCCCATTAGTGTTGGCTCTCGATTGCCACAATGTCTAATCTGTTACTCATCAAGCGAGTCAAATATTATAAAACACAGCAACACATCGGACTCCTCTGAGTCATGGCTTTCCTCCTGGCTCGCTTGTTCATTTTTTTTTCTTTCTCTAAGCACATGTAGGAACACACACAGACACACACACACACACACACACACACACACACACACACACACACACCTCCTCAACAATAATGCTGCAGAGCAGTTTGCAAGGCAAAATTTTGGATTTTCCAGGTTTAAAGTTTTCTTAAATCATTAAGTCCGGTCTGAAATGACTTTTAAAAAAAAAAAAATCTTATTTTTTTTTTTTAGTAGTTTCAGGCTGTGGTATCCGTTTGAAGTTTTCCATCATCAGAGAAATATTGGAAAGTGACCTAGGTATGCAAATTACAACTCAAAATCTCAGTGTTTTTCCCCATTTATTCGTTTGTAGTGTCATGTTTGTAGTCATCATTGAAGAGAACAGATGTGACTTCCTTAATTCAGTGCCTGACATCTGATAGAAAGCCATGACTTAGTATTAATACTAATGACGACATAGAGGCTCATGTTCTATGACAGTAAGGAAAGAAAACAGACTGATTTTTAGAGTACAATTGGGATCATTATAGTACCTGGCAAGTGTTTTTTCATATCAATCTATAAGCAACATCTTTTATTTTTTTTAACTCTCTAAGAATCTTCAAACAATTCTTGGATGTTTACATCACACTGCACATGATTTTCTGGAAAATCATGCCCCAATTATGTAGCAAACCGACAGGATTTGGGTTTTTTTGGCACCGTAACAGTGCCTCACATTTGCTCGAATACATTGTTCTCTTGATTGACACGTTTGGTGGAAGCAAGTCTGGAAGCCAGCGTGGGTGAGCCGATGCATGAACTCTTCATTAGCAAAATCCTGTGTTTTTACGTCTTTTACAGATTTTCTTCTTCCCTTCTGACGGTGCACGGCTAGTGATTGACCTCATCTTGCATTCTGTGTACACGGAACACGCACCACTAGGAAAGTCTCGTCACGTTAGTCCTGAGCACGCTTTGATGCCCTGGCTGCTTCTACCGTGTGAGTTCTGACAATGGAGAGGCGGCTCGAAGGGCCGTGAGCTGCCTGTCTTTACAGTCGAGGGGAGGTGCTTGCAACAAAACAAAAGAAAAACTGTACCCAGCTTTTCCATGACTGAGCCGTACTATCTGCAAAGGCAAAGATCCTTTAGTTGATATTGTCTTGAGCCCAAGAGCGATCGTGTCGAATAAGGAAGCTGAGTGCCATCACCTTTTCTTTCCGGCTCATCCAGCATTCAAAGATAAAACGCTGGGCCGCGGACATTAACGATAACCCGCGATTCTCTTCTTTGGATATATTTTCTAGAGACTAACGTCTTTAACATCAAAAGCACTTAACAAGTGCTAGAAATGCTACCTAGTGTTAGGATTTATATGTCAGCTTGTGCTACAGTTACAGCCTGAAGAATGTCCGAACGAAGGGAAATTACATTTTTATATGGTTGTAGAGACTGAGAAGTCCAAGATTAGGTCTGATTTGGTCTGTAGAGACATTTCCCCCCTGTCTTCTGTCCGCTGACTCTCTTCTTATAAAGCCAGCAGCCCTATGGGAGTGGGACCTGACTCTGAACTCATCTCATTTTCACATTTGGGGGGGGGGGTACCGAGCCTTGAACTCAGGGCCTTGGGCTCTGACTCCGTTTACTTGCTCATTGCTGATGCTCTACCCCTTGGGCCATACCACCGGTCTGGCATCGTGCTAGTGCATTGTAGATGGAGCCTTGAGGATTTTGCTGCCCCGGCTGGCTTCGAACCGCGATTCTCCAGGTCTCAGGCTCTTGAGTAGCTAGGCCTAGGGAAGTGAGACCCCAGGGCCTGGCTCACACTTTTAAAAGCCCTGTCTCCAAGAAAGAAAACTCAGCAGAACTGTGGGTTAGAGCTTCACCACGTGAGTTTGGGCAAGACACCCTTCAGCCCGCAGCAGCTCAGCTGTATTTTTAGTATCGAAAATTAAACAGCGAGAAAAGAAAAAAGCACAGGGAAAGGTATAATAAAGATGGGGTGTGAGGAATAAGCGTTAAGATCTTAGTTTCTTTCACCCCAGAAGAATGGGGGTCGTCCTTAGGTTTGCGGACTCCGTGTTTAGCGTTGTGCACAACTATGCAATGAGAAGCATCTCCCGGCAGGCCGTCTGACGGGAAGGTGTGAAGTCCCACCCTGTTCACAAGTGTGCGCGGAACCATCCGCTAACTGGCATTGTTATAGCAACAGGAGTGCCAACGGGAGCTGTCATGGTCATGGTAATCATGAAGTGTCACTATGGCAACAGAAACCTCCAGAAAGTCAACGGGGGGGGGGGGCCTGGGAGGGGGAGGATCTCAGACTGTCAACTGCAATCAAAGAGGTTTACAAGAGGAAAACAAGGCGGCGGCTGAGATGAACATGAGGTTGGAGCAGGGGCCAGAGCAAAGAGAAATGAATAGACAAAACCTTACCAAATCAGAGAGAGAGGAAACAATACACAGAGCAAGGACAGAGATGTGTCTCGCATGGGAAAGAGGCACACCAGCAGGAACGCATCGCTACATGGTGCACACACACACACACACACACACACACACACACACACACACACACACACACACACACCCCAGATGAAGCTGATTGCCATAGTCCACAGTTAAGAGGACGTGTAGCTCAGATGTTGGATACGTGTGAGGTATCAGAACTATCTACTGGCCGGCATGTTAATATTAGTATTGAAGAAATACTGAGAATGAGGCCACAAGTGGGAACAACAGAGCAAACCAATTTGCAGAGTGTTTGGCATCACATCCCACTGACAAGGAATTTTTGTCATATGGAGTGTTTGACTGTGTATCTCCCTTTATTGGACGCTGTGATTACTTCAGACATAGGCATGGTGCCATTTGGTCCATTACAAATATCTATTTCCTTCATTAAAGAATCTTAATGGATTTCTTTTTCCATGAGAGAATTAAGGTAATTGCAGCAGTACTATTACCGAGTAAGTGGCACAGGCATTTGGAATAAAACATTTTCACTTAGTATTTTTTTTTGTTTTTATGATTGGTCAGGATTGTAGTTTTATGGCCCAATATTAATTTGGTGTGAAGGGAAATATATACTTTATTTAAAAGTGTGACTAAAATGTTGATACTTTATTTTTTTATAGAATTAAGGAATGATTCTCAGACATGAGTGACTAGCGAATGAAAATAGAGCCAGAAAAGACAGAATAGGTTCAATAGATTCAGTTAAAGAAATGAAGCAAAAGCAAAGGAGAGAGAGAGAGAGAGAGAGAGAGAGAGAGAGAGAGAGAGAGAGAGAGAGAGAGAGAGAGAGAAGCTCAAAAATCAAACCAGAAGCCTGGATGTGTTAAAGAAATATGGTTCCAGGCATTTGAATAGGACTTAAAAAACAACACTTAACAGATATTTCTGTCGTGTTTTAGGAGCCATTTGCTAACATGGTAAGAGTAGTTTGCTGGCTAGGCTGGTGCTTTACCCCGTAAGCCACCTCCCCCGCCCTCATGGGAAGCAATTACTAGGTAATCTTCATTATGACACAAAACTAGATTTTCTGTTGTGCATCGCAAGTACGTTTTGTTTTCCTGTCTTCCTACCAACACACACACACACACACACACACACACACACACACACACACACACACACACACACACACACATCCCAAACCTTATTATTTGTGAAATATATTAAAAGTCAATGGAAATGGCTGGCACTGGAGCACATGCCTATAATCAAAGCACTCAGAAGGCTGAGTGAACTGAGAGTATAGCAAGTCAGAGGCCAGCTAAACTAAATAGCAAAACCCTGTCTTAAAATAAAGAGAGAGAACATCAATAAAATGCATTAAGTAAAACAGCCCAAACGTCCAATTCCCTAGGTACATGACAAATAAAAGAAAATGAGAAAAAATTAGAATAAAATAAGTCAAATTAGTGACTATATACATATATATATATATCGTTTTGGCCAGTCCTGGGGCTTGAACTCTGGACCTGGGTGCTGTCCCTGACCTTCTTTTACTCAAGGTTAATGCTCTCTACCTCTTGAGCCACAGAGTCACATCCTGCTTTTTCTTAATTAAAGTCTCACAGACTTTCCTGCCTGGGCTGGCTTTGAACCTGGATCCTCAGATCTCAGCCTCCTGAGTAGCTAGGATTGCAGGTGTAAGCCACTGGCGCCCAGCAGTGATCATATTTTTGTAATAAGCTTTTTTGAAGTATGATGTATAGCAAATTTGAAAATGCATCAATTATAAATACGCCACATGGTAAGTTATGACATTAAGAGTATGTTTAAAGATTTCTTAGACTGTGATACATTATCTACTTTTTACAAGTTTCTTGTTGTTGTTTTCCTTTTAATGGTTTTTTGAGACTGGTCTCCATCTGAGACCATCCAGGATGGCTTTGAACTCTTAACTTTCTGCTTCAGCCTCCTGAGTACCAGGATGAAAGCTATGTACCACTATAGTTGGATGGTAGAAGAAACGAGTTTCTAGTTATTTTGAAGTCGTGTCTTTTTACACGGTCTGATGGGTGAATGCAATGAACGCACTGAAGAGCAACCGCTGGGAATTCTTTGTATCATGTGCACAGAGAGACCCCTGGTGGAAGAAACGGTCTTATATTCAGCAGATGATCTCAACCCCAGGTACTCGGGAAGCTAAGAGCTGAGGATTGTCTCATCTCTAATAAACTGCTCAAGCTGGAAGTGGCGCTGTGGCTCACGTGGTAGAGCACTAGCCTTGAGCACAGAAAGACTCAGGGACAGCACCCAGGCAAAATAATAATGAAAATAATAATAATGATGATGATGATGATGATAATAATAATAATAATAATGATAATAATAATAGTAGTAATGGTAATTAGCAATCCCACTACTGGAAACATTTATGATTCAAAAATTCTACATCCTCTAGCTATTTCAAAACAGATGCACAACAACATTCACATACACAACAACCCCATCATAGCCAGTGACACGGCACCCTGGTGTCTCCTTTGTATGTTGGTATCCACGGTCTGCTACGCCCCGTTTCTGCTTCTCAGAGACTTCTCCGTGTGTTCTGTGTCTATTCGCTCTGTTTCGGAAATGCTCGGGGACACCTGCGTCAGAACTTCTCGCTTGGATACCACGACATCTAAGAACAGGCCCACCCCCAATGACAGGGATAAAAATCACTCCCCCCCCCCCATTAAAACAGTCCATCTCGGCCCTCGGTGCTCAGAACTCCTCACACTCGTCAGCAAAACCAGAAAGACACTTCATCAGCAAGACTCCGCTCTGTGTGTGTGTGTGTGTGTGTGTGTGTGTGTGTGTGTGTGTGTGTGTGTGTGTGTGTGTGTGTGTGTATTATATTAGGCCAAACACCATTGGCTGGCCAGAGACAAGTGTCAACACAAGTAGATATGCCCCAGGCAGCCAACCAGAAGCAAAGGTACCTGTCCTGTCCCGTACCAAATGATTTCCAAGGCCTTCACTGGGCCCACGGCTCCGATCCCATCCAGCCCTGCTAGGACAGTCTGTGTGATGGACAAGAGCCCGAGACACCACTAAGTACTCCCGGGCAGCCGCAGCTTTAGGCACCATCACTGGCCGTTTCTTAGCAATCTACAGGTGTTTTATTTTGTTCTCTATTTGCCACATCCTCTCCCTCCTGTATCTGATTTATGCATTTTATGTTTGGCATCTTTGCAGTCTTCGCTGTCTTTAATGCAGTATCTCTTACCCACAGAGTAGGAAATGATGTTTTCAGAAAGGCTCGGTATTCACCCTGCCAATCGTGGCGAGGGGGGGTGGGCTCTCGTGTTTTATGGATCATGTACAGCATAGCAATCTCCACCATCCTCCTTGTTAAAGGAAGAATCTGCCTGTCTGTGTATGCCTGCACACGCACAAGCCTTTTGTTTTGGAAAATGACAGCGAGGGTGATTAGCATCAACAAATCACGTTAGTGACAGCTCTATAATTAACAATCACGTCTGCATTGTACCCACAAAGATTCCCATTTGATTTTAACTGGTGACGGTGTGTCTGGTGTGTGCTCTTCTTATCATCACTGTAACACACTTAGAGGAATTTGTACAGGCAGGATACTTTTTGAAAGGGTGGGGCATCTCTTGTCTCCACAGCTCCTCGATCATTCATTTCAATCACTATTTGTGGAGTGCTTTCCCAGGGCCGGGCAGTATGGGGGCTGACGTACTAATTAGAGTTCAGTGGATTGTAAATACTGTCTTGATTGCGCCTTTGAGCCCTGGTTTTTTTATTCGTTCTGTGAAAAAAATCTAAGTTGCGGTAACAAAGCACCCAACAAGTCAATGGAAGATGCAGGTGAACACAGCCACCAGAATCTCACACCCTGGTTCAAGGAGGAACAGCTACTCGAACTTCAAGGGTCTGAGTGGGTTTTGCTAATGCTGTGTCCACTTACTGAACTTTTAACAGGAGACCAGACATGAACAACGTGTAAGCAAATGAACGTGGCTATGTTGTAATAAAGATGTATTTATCGACACTGAAATTTGAACCTTATATACATATACACATATATACATATATATACATATATGCATATAGATAGACAGACAGACAGACAGATAGATAGACAGACAGACAGACAGACAGACAGACAGACAGACAGACAGATAGATAGATAGATAGATAGATAGATAGATAGATAGATAGATAGATAGATAGATAGATAGATAGATAGATAGATAGATATTGTATTTTACAGGTCCTAGAGCTTGAACTCAGGACTTGGGCTTTGCCTCTGTGATTTTTTTTTTTGCTCAAGGCTAGCTAGTACTTTACCACTTGAACCACAGCTCCATTTCCAGCTTTTTTTCTGGCTCATTGAAGATAAGAGTCCCACGGACTTACCTGCCCAGGCTGGCTTCAAAGTACGCTCTTCAGATCTCAGCTTCCTGAGTAGCTAGGGTTATAGGTGCCTGACTTTTAATTTTATATAACTTTCTTACATCCTAAAATGTTACTCATTTGATGTTGCTTAAGGATTTTAAAATGTGCCAAGATTTGGTGTGTAGCTTATAAGAAATGGTGGCAATAATTGGACCCAACTTTCCAACTAACAGAAAACCATTTGCTTCTCTCTATTTTAGAGGACAAGAAGCATTCTCATGCAGCAAAACTATTTATTCATTCTTTGTTGTTGGTTTTTTTTTCACTTACAGCCTTTCAAAGTATGATTTGTGTTATGTGTTAAATACCAGTGATTCAGCTAAGAGCTGTGGATAAAGAATAGCCCTTTTATGTAAGCTATGATGTTATGTTCTGGTTATTAAGAACTGAATTTTAATAGTCTCATGGACTAAGGAGAATTATTCTTTTTCTTAAGTGTTTATGATTTGCTTATTTAATCTCTTTTTGCAGCTTTCTTTGCTTCTGTTGGATCCCTGCGAGGTTCTCAGAGCAAAGTCAGGCCCAATTGTTTTTTTTGGTTGGGGCTGAAATTTCATCGGGGGCAAGCTCATTCATATGCCGGGTCACTTACATTTCAAGCCTGCAATTTGATCTGATTATCACAGACGGGGGGAGAAACACTAAGAGCTTCATTATGTACACTGCTACCCTCTCTCATGGGCCTGGGCCAACATGGGAGTTCAGAAAACGGTTGTTTTCGTTCTCTTCCTCAGAAGTAGAAGATGGTTGATGAGTTTTACGAACACCGTCTCCCAAAGGATGGCTGAGAAGAGCTCAGATTTTTCTGATGAACCAAGAAAGTGACAGGCACGTCCTGATAGAACTATCTGGGTGGAAAGGAAGGGATTCCCAGACAGACCATAAGGGATTGGTAGGGGAAAGGAAGCAGAGAGCGAAAGTCACTGGGAATCCGGGATCCCTTCCCCGGACTGCCCCCCAGGACGCCCGGACCCACGGAACCTCGCTCCTTAAAGGTGGACGGCGCTCATGGGGAGATCTTGCTTCTCTGTGTGGGCCTGCGCAGAAGGTAGCGCCTGGCTTTTCCATATCGTCAGTCATTTTAGGAAATTTTCTCTTTTTTTCCCCCCTGTGGGTTGTCTCAGGGCTGAGCAAGACTGAAGTCACTCTGCAGCTTGACTATGTGAAAAAAATAAAAGGACAAGAAACTCGTGTCGGTAAAGAAAGTTGAGGCTGAGAGTCAGGCCCTGTCCACCGCTCTGGGCGTCCGCGGACCCTGACCCTGCTTCTGCTTCTGCTCCCTCCGACGCACTGCACTTCGCCCTTGACCGGCTCTGTCACTGTCGGGGTCACTGACATTGACCCAGATGCCTCCTGGGGCTGGTCACCGTGAACCCCATCTTCCCAACGCCTTCCCGTGGTGGGCTGGATGCGTGCCTCCCCACTCCCCCACGCGTAGGTTCTAGGCTTAGATCCCAGCTGTCTGTAACCCCAACTCCTCAGCAGACTGTAGCGCCAGCGGCGATCACATGCAAGTCCCAGCCCAGGCTGGCTAATACAGGGCTAATACAGAGCGTACCCCAACCTCGCGAATATGCGGTGCCCCAGTCTCACAAGAAAGAATGGAAGCGCCTTGTTGGGAACTCAAGGAAGCGTCTGAACAAGCAGGCGTGACCAGTGAGTCTGCTACAAACCAGCTTTGTGACACCCAAAGGAGCCTGGATGGTTTTGCACACCGTTGCTCCGCTTCTTGTACGCCTTCAACCCGACCGCGCGCTGCTACCACAGCGGCTGGGCCGCGCAGAGACGTCCTGGCCTTTGCTCCTCAGGTCCTCTCCGCTCCCATCCACAGACCCACTCAAGAGCGATCAGTATCGACCTTCTGACGTTCAGAAGTTGGCCTTTGGAAGGCCCTTGTGTTTGCAAGGACCCTTGTGTGAGCTCCACACTGGTGAAGGAGAGCGTGGAGGACCCAGAGCTGGCATTTCCACCTCTGTGTCATGAGGGAGGGAGGGAGGGAGGGAGGGAGGGAGGGAGGAAGGGAACTGAGAGGGGCCCACAGAGGACAGTGATGCTGCCAGCCCTTTGCCCGGGATCGGCCCCCTCCCGTCTACGCTGAGCAAAGGCCGTGCACAAAGGCCGTGTCACGCACATGGCAGTGTGCAGACAAGCACGTGCGGTTTTGAGTCTGTGCGGGAGTCTCAGGTGAAGGTCATGGATGGCTTCTTTCATTTTACCCACGCGTCCCGCGTGCCAGAACATGGCTCTCTCCAGCAAATGATCCACACTCTCCATTTAGAGAAAGGCCTTCAGACGCATAGTAGCTCTGTGCAACTTGTAAAGACTCTCTGCCACGGTTCTTATTTATAACTTGACACTCATCATCCCCCCCCCCCACAAGACAGTTGGAGCAGCGAGATTATAAAATGCAGACACACATGGAAACACGCCGTCGGCCCAATGCGGGGCTTATCTGGTCAAGTTCTACCTTGTAAGCATTTCCTCAGAGAGGAAGTGGGCGGGAGGTCGGGCAGTCACTCAGGCTATTTTATAAAGTCTCCCGGAAAGGCTTGAGATAGGGAGAGAGGGAAAAAAATGTCTTTCCCCCACCTCCCTTTGAACCTTCCATGAGTCCACCACTTCCTCTCATCCTCAGACCTCCTGTGCCCGGAGAGAAGGGAAATCTCAGGTCTGGAAGCACCCAGAATTGTCCCACGCACGCCTTTCCCCAGCTCCCACGCTCAGGTATACAACACCCCCCCCCCAAGCTGTGTGTGAATGTCCACCTACATTTACTCGTGATCCCAGACACCAGCAGACGCCCACGGTCTTCCAGCTCAGGAAGAGTCCAAGATGAACAAGCGAGCAAATACTCACAGGTCAGGAAAACATTCACAGCTTGGGAAAATACAGATGAGAAACACACACACACACACACACACACACACACACACACACACACACACACACACACACACACACACACATTCCTTCACTCAGGTGTGGTTAGCACAAACGTTGTATTCTAAGCCATTTCCTAACAGCTTTTAGAGCATGCATCTCCACGTTGGATGCATTGAAGGGCAGTACAACCCTTCAAAAAGTCTTGTCTTCCTTAAAAGCGCAGCGCTGGAGGTTGAAAGTTCACCAACATTAGCATCTATCGGTTCTGTTGTGTGCGAGTGGTTCCTCATGTGTTGACGTTACTAAAGTAAAACAAACAAACCACATCGAAAATCTTCAGGGTTGTTTCTTCTGCTGGGACGTCCATCGCTGTATTGAATATCCCGTCCGCCCTCGGACCTGTCTCTGTCTTTGCCTCTGAGCTCTTCACAGGGAAAGGAATTCAGGATGGCGGTTTCGGGTGTCTGCCGTATCTGATCTGAGCTGGTCCATTACAAAGAAGCTAAGTAATAATAATAACATGGGTAACGATTACGAAAGTGGCTTCTAAAACACTCTTCGGAAGACAAAAGCTATGAGTCCACAGCTCAAAGAAAAGCAAACACGAAGGTCTCTTCACAAACAACCAAAGAACTGCTCATGACCCAGAACTACCTCTTACTCAGCGCTTGACAGAGACCAAGACCTGATTACAGCAGGGTCTCCCAAAAGTCCTTCAAATGCCCTCTCCTGAAACCCCAGGTCTACATGCATCCGCCTCAGCTCCACACAGTTCTTCAGGGGGTCTATCAACAAGAACCCACCTGAGCGCCCTTTCCCATCACTTTCTTTATACTTAAATTTCTTTTCTTTTTGTCTTGTTTGTTCACTTCTCTGTGTGGGGGAGGGTAAGAGGACAAAGAAGTGGAGAGGAAGGGCTTGAGAAGGTATCTTAGGGGTAGAGCGCTTGCCTTGCATGCACGAGGCCCTGGGTTCGATTCCTCAGCACCCCATAAGCAGAAAAAGCCAGAAGTGGCGCTGTGGCTCAAGTGGTAGAGCGCTAGCCTTGAGCTGAAGAGCTGAGGGACAGCACCCAGGCCCGGAGTTCAGGACCCACAACTGACAAAAGAAAAAAATTAAACAAAAATCCCTGTTTCCATATCTTGGAGTTGGTTTTGATCAGCACGATTGTGTATGGTCATATGGACGTAGCTATGGAGCTACTGTGACCCCCGTTAGAACCATCCTAGACACAGACTAATGATCACGAATGAGGGAAAGCACAGAGCCTCGTGTCTTTGGGTCTGGCTTACTTCACTTACTCTGATGATGGTTTGTTCACAGGTCTTCCCATTTCCTTATGAACAGGGCGGTGTCATTCTTCCTGATGGACGCGGAGAATTCCAGATCCCTTTCTTGTAAAAGCCCTGGCCAGGTGGCTCTCACAGCCTGCTCTGTTCGGAGACTTACTTCTCCCGCACACTCATGGTGGCTGTTTTCTTTTTATGATGGAGAACACTAGGGAAGAGAAGAGCAGGCTGAGGTTTGGGATTGCCCATGGAAGACACTGGAAAACGGGGCTGGACGTCCTCCCCGGAGGGCGATGTCCTGGGCCACCGCATCTCTGCCATCACGGAGGGGAGGAATCCGGTGATTTTCCAAGTAGCCACTTAGGGAGAGGAGGCTCCGGGGCAGCGGGAGACGAGGTGGTCAGTACTCACCCCGGCCTGTCTTCTCTGCGATGGGAGGAAGGCCGGCTTCTCCTTCAATTATTCATCACCCCATTAAGCGCTTCCACGGTGCCTGGCCAGTGTTTGATATTTTCTCCTCAGCATGTCCCCGGCAGAATGTCACAACTCCTGTTACCGTGGCAGAAGTGAAAACAGGGTTTCTCAAAAGCTATATATATGTATTTGTTTAGAGACGCCATATGCCCCTGACAGACTCAGAACTAAAAGCATCAAAGATTGGAGCAGTGGAGTGAGAGGCTGCTTTCCTGGGAAAGCAGGGGTCATGGCAGCCCGGGGAAGCTCTAGGTGTCTCGATATATATTCTTCAATCATAAGAATAAATAAAAATCTAATGAATCACGTAGTCTTCCTTCTTGGTGAACAAAACAATCTCCAAGTGCAGCCTTAGAGGAGGAGAAGAGAAGCAAAGCTTCTACTAGTAATAAATAGTCCGCTGCCCGCTGATTGACCCATCCAATCCTGGGTAGGAAAGAAATCATGTTAGAATTCTTCCTAGTTTCCTCACGTCCCAGGTAATGAGCAATAAATTGTTGAAGGTACACAAAAAGCAAGGGCAAAATAAAGAGACAGATCTCATTGTCTCCACAGGAAGTAGAAGCATCAACATCCTCTTTAAAGAAAAATAAAAAGACAGAGTCAGCTAGGCATGGTAGCACACGCCTGTAATCTCAGCACTCACTTGTTCATAGGTATGGATTATCCGTTCCACGTTTGAAGGGCAGTGGGACCGACAAAGAAGAATAGGAATCTCTTCTTGTAGGGAATATGCTAGATTTATTTATTTATTTATTTTTGTCAGTCGTGGGGCCTGAACTCTGGGTCTGGGCGCTGTCCCGAGCTCTTCAGCTCAAGGTTAGTGCTCTACCACTTGAGCCACAGCACCACGTCCGGCTTTCTCTGCTTATGTGGATCGAACCCAGGACCTCAGGCATGCGAGGCAAGCGCTCTACCCCTGAGCCACCTTCCCAGCTCCCTACGCTAGATTTTTTTAAGCTGAAGTAGAGGCCGAAACAAAATAAGGCCACCCTTACTCCAAACCAAAGGCTGTTAGGAGCCATTGTAAGGTTCCTGTTGAGATCCCTGACGTTAGGAATTGGATTTGCTCAATGACTGACACACGGGGGGAAGGAAAACTATTTGTAAAGATGTGAGATCCTGAATGAAGAACACGTCAAGGGAAAGAGAAAGCAAAGCAGAGGCCTAGAGACTGAGAGGGGGGATGGAGGGGAGCAGAATCCCTTTGAAAAAAGGTTGAATTCTTTAAGGGGGGCGGGAAGAAGGTGCGAATAGAAAGGAGAGAGAAAGGGAGAGTTTGGAAGGAAGGTCGTCCCATAAAAAGTTCTGAGGTTAGTTTAAAGGAAGGAAGGACGTTGGACGTAAAATGTCGCTGTCCCTTTTTCATAATTTAACAATAAAGTGGTGTAAATTCAGTCTGAATCTTGTTTCCACCACGTGTACGTGGGTGCCTTCCTGTGGGTCTGCTTCACCTCTTCCTTCTGAACTCAGCGCTGCATTTTTGTTTGTTTTTGCCGGTCCTGGGGCTTGAACTCAGGGCCTGGGCTCTGTCCCTGAGCCTCTCTGTGCTCAAGGCTAAAGCTCTACCACTTAAACCTACTTTCCTGTTGATGGCACAGAGCCGCATCCCAACTTGTGATCCGCACAACTTTCAAAAGAAGCACTCAGTGGAGAAGATGTGGGTTTTCTTCCTTTGAGGCAAATTGAATGGGGCCTGAATCTCCTCCTTGCCTTGTCTAGCCGCAGCTAGAGCACGCAGCGGCGGGGCCCGGGGTTAAAGACCCTCAGGAGCGAGGGCACCCACAGACCAGCCGGGTCTCCACCCCATCCCCCATCCACTGGGCCCTGCAGCTGCGGGGTTCAGAAGATGGCTCCTGACCTGAACTGGAGGAGCAGTTTCAAGAGACCTCGGCTCCCACCCTCCAGCGTAACTCCCCAGCGGCAGCCGGGGGGCTTTCTCTGTCACCCCCGGATCTGAGCGGGGAGGGAGTGGGTCACTCTAGTGATCCATCCCAGGAGGCTTCTGACATGGCCTTAGCCAGCCCAGATGAATCCCCAGAGAAGACACCGAAGGCTGCCCAGAGAGCCCCGGAGCCACCTCGGCCCCTGAGCGCTCTGCCCCTGAGAGATGCTGTTTCCCTCACACAGCAGCCTTTGGGTCCATGCCCTACCTTCCTACAGCTCCTCTCCGGGGGCCCCCACCACCAGTTCAACCCCTCGTCTACCCTGCGTCATTTATTCTCCTCTGAAAATTCTTAGTCCTCCCTGGAGGACAGGCCTGGCACCATGTCCCATTTATTGGAGACTCCCCGAGCACCTGCACAGGGGACATGTCCGCTCTCTGGTTAATATGACTGTATTCTTCTTCTTCTTCTCTTCTTCTTCTTCTTCTTCTTCTTATTATTATTATTATTATTACTATTTTTTTATTATTATTATTATTATTATTATTATTATTATTATTATTATTATTATTATTATAGTTCTTTCTTTTGGTGTCAGAACACAAGCTTGAACTCGAGACCCGAGGACTTGGCTTTTTTTGCTACAGGCTGGCACTCTACCACCTGAACCACATCTTTAGTTGAGGCTTTTTTTTTTTGGTGGTTGAATGGGGGCTAAGAATCTCAAGGGATTTTTCAGGCCCCACGGGTGTGGGCTGGCCTTCAACCAGCTTCCTCCACCCTCAGCCTCCCTGAGTAGCTAGGATGACAGGCGTGAGCCACGGGCCAAGAGCATTACTGGACGGAGCTCACCCCAAGCCTTGCATTATCCCTTGGTTTTGGTGATGGGAGACTGCTGTCTTTGTCGTTCACAGAGAGAGAGTGTAACACTGCTGGTGGCAATGTACACTCATACAACCACTTTGGAAAGCAGTCTGGAGGGTCCTTAGAAAGCTAAAGATTGACCTCCCTTACGACCCAGTCATACCACTTCTAGGCATCTACCCTGAACAACAGGAACCAATATACAAGGACACGTGCACCTCCATGTTTATTGCAGCACTGTTCGCAATAGCTAGGATATGGAAACAACCTAGATGCCCCACCACAGATGAATGGATCCAAAAATTGTGGTATCTATACACAATGGAATACTATGCAGCCATTAGAAATGACAAAATAATGGCATTTGCAGGGAAATGGATGGAGCTAGAAGGAATCATGTTGAGCGAGGTAAGCCAAGAGCGAAGAGACAAACGGTACATGGTCTCCCTGATAAGTGGATGCTAAATCCAAAATGTTAGGTGATATGACAAAACTAACAGGACTTAAGAAATAAAGAACTCCCACTCATCTGGTTGAACCACTACCAAATATCCCCATGCTGCTGATCACATATATGGTATATAACATGTGAACACCGTTATATATTACAGACTGCGATAGACAATTTGCTCCAGGAAAGTTAGAATGAACTTGTGACTTTAAATGAGCATCATTATTCCATAATACTGTGAAATTCGGGAAATTATGTAATCACTTAATCACAATCAAAAAAAAAAAAAGAAACTCAGGGAAGGTAGGGAGGGAGGGGATGGTAGGGGGAAAACAATGGAGGGGGTAACAATGTTCAAGAGGAAGTGTACTCATTACCTCACTCATGTAACTGTAACCCTCTGTATAGTATCTTTACAATAAAAAAAAAAGCAAAGAAAAATACTGCAAAAAACAAAACAAAAAAACAAAGAGAGAGTGTAAATCCAGTTTAAAGGGTGAGACCCAATACTGTTTGAATGGCTGACCGTCCGCTGGTTCTTCTTCCGAAGTCAACAATTCTCAAAATGATAGTTTCTCCACGGACACAGTTGAAATAAGTTCAGAGGATAGTCGGGAAGCCTTTTTTTGTTTCTGCTTTCTAAAACAGATTCTTCATTTAACACGTAAAGATTGTTTACCCTCATTGATTTTGAACCCCAGATTTACCCAAGAACAGTCATTCCGATGATCCTCGTAGCAAAGACCTGAAGGGCAAGAAAAACCGTAGCGAGGCACGTCTTTCGTGATTTTGTGGAGGGATGCCTTGCCAACAACTTCCAGAACACAGGGTGCTCGGCGATCACCTTAATTGTGATCTCTGGGTGCTAATTGTAATCGGAGACACAACCCTCTCCCACACCTAGACTGGGGAAACGCGAATGGGTTATTGGGATGCTTGCTTCTTCTGGCGGAGTGACAAAACTGCTCTTATTCATGGATCCACTCTTAGCCTAGGCTACTTCGGGACGGTCTGGGAACTGCACGTGATGGCACCAATCTAATTACCATCAGGGGCTCTCTCTGGCTTGGAGAGATTGTTCATCTTTTCTCAGGGCAACGCACAAAACACTTCTGCAGAAATAGAATCGCATTGCCCTGGGGCACCGCTAAAAACCTGTTAGTCTGGACTGGGGTGCATAGGGAATTCCCTGATGCTGGTTCAAAATCCACCTGGAGGAGGATTTGAGACAGAGGTGTGGTGTGCTCACGTGTCCTTTGGTGTACAGGTCCCAACTTGCAGGCTCCGAAGAGTCCCCAGATCATTGCCAGCCGTGTATTTTCCATTTGTTGACTTATTTATTTGACAGTACTGGAGGTTGAACCTTCACCTGTCAGGCAGATTGTTCTATCACTGGAGCCATGCCCCCTCACCCTTTGACCTATGACATTCCAGATAGGTTCTAGATGTTTTTGCCTGGACTGGCCTAGACCTCGATCCTCCTGATTACATTTTCCCCCCTGGTACCAGGGACACGCCGCGGTACTGAGCTTTTGTTTGAACTCCTTGCTACAGCTGGCCTAAAATGGCAATCCTTTCAGAATTATAGGGATTATCGGCATGAGCCACTGCAACGGGATGATAGTCATTTATTTAGATTTTTAAGATAGGGTCTCACTATGTGGTCCAGCTGGCTTCAAACTCACACATTTCCCTGGATGCGGTGGTGCTGGGAATTCAGGGTGCAGCGTCTTACCCTACTTGTAAAAACAAAAAAACCTTACTAAGAAGCTTATATTTTAGTTAAGCTATGACCACAAGGAAATGGTATTTCAGGGCAAATTGAGTTTTCATTCCACCGGTGCTGTGCAGTTTTAACGTTGCTGGTCTTAGAACATGACTGGCTTTAAAAAAGAAAAAAAAAAGAAAGAAAATGAGGAGAACTACATAGTTTGTCTCCAAACTATATCATGTGGTTGCTGTCCACGTCCATAAGATGTGTCTGCATTCCGTTTGGGGAAGGTTCTCAGCGTCTTTATAAATGAGCTTTTTCTTGCTGTTGTTCTTTTTAAGTTCACAGATCGCGCAAGGGTCAGGGTAGCAGGGGCTGATGGGAGTGGACATTTGAAATGAGGAAAGGTGTGGACTTACCACGCAGGCGCGTAACGGGGAAGCAGCAAAGTGCGTTTTCTCAGGCCTTGGGCCTGGGGAGCCTGGGGTAGAGCGGCCCCTCTCCCCTCTCCGCCCTGACTTGCGTCTCGCGTGCTCACACTGCCTTTCACCCGTGGGGTCCCCACGTAGGGCGGGGGGCTTGTTCTGTCCAGGGTGGTCAGCCCACACTTGCCCTCGACAGACGAAACCGAACAAAACAAGAAACCCAGGGCTATTTTCCCCCTCTTTAAAATGTGCCGAGACACAGAAGGGACCAGTTTCCTTAGCTTATTATTTCCAATTGATGAGGTGCTTGGAACGAAAGGCCAGCGACCCAAGGGGACAAATGGCCAGAAACTGGGTAGCAAGGGGCGGAGGTGGCCGCCCAGGGCGCCATCTTGGGCTGTGGCATTTCTGATGCGTTAGCACCGAGGAGGATGGAGCTCCGGGTTCACCTGGGCCTGGCAGAGCGAGCTCTCAAGAGTCATAATTTTCTTTAGAAAGCGAAAACTTCCCAATAGCGTTTCCCGAGGCAAGCTTACCCGACTCCAGTCTTCCAACCTGCCATGTCCATTGTTCTCTGACAAGAAGACGGTGCTCCTGATTGGCTGGCTGATAATCACCTTCCCAGGGGAGGGGACCAATCCTGGCAGCAGATGCCCAGTGCTCCAGCAGGTTATGCCGGCCTGGGAGGCGCTGAGTCAGGACAGCACCAGCTGCCACAGGCCTGCATTGTCCCGAGCCTCCTCCCACAGGCCTGCACTGTCCCGAGCCTCCTCCCACAGGCCTGCACTGTCCCGAGCCTCCTCCCACAGGCCTGCACTGTCCCAAGCCTCCTCCCACAGGCCTGCATTGTCCTGAGCCTCTTCCCGGCTGTCTCTCCCCAGCCAGCCCCCCTTTCTGTTTTGCAGAAAGTTCCTGCTACTCAGCGTTGGGGCCCACAGGTGTACACATTGTTTCGTTGTTGTTGTTGTTGTTTGGGTTGGAGATGTTAAAAAAAAAACCATTCTGTCTGGGCTTTAGACCATGCCCATTCCAATTTCACCGCAGAACGTGGCACTGGTGTGGCTACCACCGCCAGAGAATCAAACATTGCCTTCAGTGTTCATTGACGGTCTTCTTCATTTGAGTGTATCAAGAACAGTTATGACAAACCGTACGGGAGGACCCCCGGTGAATGGCGGGATCAACCACCCATCTCCCCCCACCCCACCCACCCACCCAGGGCTCAGGGATCTCCTGGGGCACAGAGCTCACGGGGCTAAAATCCAGGAGGTCTTGGCAAGTTAGGATGAGTTCTCTCGACGTGCAGCCGTGAAGTGTCACACGTCATTTCAACTTCTACTGCGTCTGCGGCCTTGGGTCTGTTGCTTACTTTTCCTGAGTCTCAAATCCTTTGTCAGCAGAAGCGTTTTCTAAATAGTAAATTAGATCAGATCACACTCCTTAGCGTATTTCCTGGAAGATGCCTTTTGTCTTTTGTTTCTATTTCTGTGTGTGTGTGTGTGCTCACATTTTTATTAGTGCACAATAATTGTACAGTGGGGGCTCATTGTGATATTCCATCCATGTATATATTTTCCTCATATTCACCCCCTTGATTATACTTTCTAGCTTCCCCTCAGCTAACTCTCTCTACTTCATTTTCTTATTGTTGGTACAGCTAAAAAAAAAAAAAAAGAATAGAGTTTTGGAAGCTTTTTTTTTTCTTTTTTTTTTTTTTTTTTGAGACAGGACCTTTTCTATATAGCTCAGGCTGGCCTTGAACTTGTGATCTTCCTGCCTTCCAAGAGCTGAGATGATGGGCATGACTACATTTGTCCTTTTATTTTTGAATAGCATTCTGAGAAGAAAACACAAAACAGGAGGAAAAGAGTTACTTGTGGGAGGTGGGGGCGGGAAATGCAAAGGTTTCCTGACCTCCTCCCCTTTTCTTCTCAGCCTTCCTAGCTCAGCTTTAAGCAGCATCCAGTTAGGTCTGGGAAGTGGAGTTGTGGATATATTCTAGTCCCGGAGTAAACGGGGGGGGGGGGTCCCAGAGATGAGGAGCCAGTCAACTGGGGTCGGAGCGGCTCTATCAGATTGTGTGCACGCGAGATCTCAGGCCCGGCGTGCCAGTTCTGATGTATGATCTTTGGTGTGGAATATTGATTGCCATCAACTTTAGGACTTGTCTACACACTGCACAGGCCGATCGACACAGTCCACGGCCCCTTTATGTCTCTTCCGTCTCTTTCCTGGGTAAGGGCGTATCCAAAGGCCACCGAAGACCACTTCCTTTCTGCAGCTGGAATGATTAGGAGAAAAGATGACCCGAGCAGTTTAACGAGTATCGTGCAAATACACAACCACAAAGACCGGATGCTCCCTGGCTTGGGAATTCGCTTTTATCTCGTGAGTCTAAGGGCGCGAGCCTCCACCTGCGGGGCTGCCCAGCTCTGAGGGTGGAAGCTGCCGGCCGAGCTGTGCCTGTTTCCAGGCTGTCTGGATGATAACAGTCCCCGCCGCAGTCCTTCCTGCCACGCAGGGCCCCGCGCTGACATCCGCACGCCCCGAAACACCCCTGCTGCGCCCCGCGGCCACAGGAAGTGTGCTCGTACATCGCCTGAGATAGAGAGGCTGACGCAGCAGCAACGCACATCACGCCGTTGACAGACCGTCTCTGAGGCTTGATTAGTGGGTCATCACCCTGGTCGGCCGGTACTGTGCCATCTCTGCATCCCATCGCTGAAGCTGCCCGGGAGTGTTTCCAGAGGCATAATGCTCCGACCTATGCAATTATAAAGGCCCGAGAAGCCGACCTCACAGAACCCCAGGACACACCTAGACTGCGCTAAGGGATGAATTGGCCAAGGCACACCAGTCAGAGTATTGGAAACAGGCAGAGGACATGGTTCTATTTGTCTCGCGCCACCGCGTTTCCTAAGGCTGAGAAATAGAAATGGGAGCGGGGCCTTCCTTCCACGTGGAGGCCAGGCTGAAGGGCCATCACAGCTGTGGCTCCCGTGACTCTGGAACCTTCCTGGCTTGGGGGATCCTCCAGGAAGCATCTGGATGTCAGAACACAAGCCCTCAAAGAAATCCATGTCTAGATACTGCCTAGTGACCATCCATGATGGTCTTCCTTCAAAGATAATGTAGTTTAAGTTTGTTTCCTTCCTTCCTTCCTTCCTTCCTTCCTTCCTTCCTTCCTTCCTTCCTTCCTTATTTCCTTCCTCCCTCCCTTTCTGTCTTTCTTTCTTCCTTCTGGCAATGGGGTTTGAACTCAGGGCCTTAGGCCTGCTAGACAGGTGCTACACCACTTTGTACCACTCCTCAATCTCTGTGGTTTATCTTATATTTTAATAGAGTCTTGCCATGCACAGGTCAGCTGGAACTACGATCCTCTTGTCTATACTTCCTGCTTCACTGGGCTGATCGGTGTAGAACGCCACACTGAGTTTATTCATTGAGATGAGGTCTTGCTAATGTGTTGCCTGGCCCAGCCCAGCGTGTATCTCCTGAGTATCTAGGATTACAGGCTTCAACCACCACACCCAGCTCCTCCTCATTTTTTTTTTTTTTAACTCAATATAGTCTTAACTGTACAGTTGTGGAGATAGAGAATTTTCTACTTGCCTTTCACTTTTATTTTTTCTTGTTAAAGGAAAAGACAGTGGATTCAGAGTTCCAATCCTGCTTGATGACTATGAAACATAGAGGAAAAAAAAAACCAGCCTTAAGATTCCTAACACTGTGCCTCTCCACTGACAAGCATTCCTGTGAAGAAGTTTCGGATCTGGTTTGCTCTGACATGATTCCAGGCTTCGGCTGGCAGGAGGGGAAATAAAAACTTCACAAATGAGCGTGCCCAGTGACAAACTGGGACTGAAGCTAGAAAAACGTGAACTCACGAACATGTGGCTGAGCCAGGGTGAGTAGTTTCACCATTAACTAGACTCAACGTCCCAAGATGATCGTTTGCAGATTTGCCCTCCCCACCTCCCCCCCCCAGAAAACAATAAAAAGTATTTTCACCAGAATGAAGCCTTTAAAGACAGAGTTCACGGTGAAAAACCACCGTCTGGGATTGGAAAAAGAGACGAGGCTGCTTTAAGAGAGAAACAGGAAGTGGTAACTAGAAGCCCAGCAGAATCCTAAAGCCAGAATGCAACGCTGCTCCAGAGCGCAGCCACTGCGGCCCCAGTGTTGATTCTGAAACTTCCCGGGTGCCAGGCTGCCTTTGCAAACCCTGACAACGTGCGTGGTGGTCCACCTCCAGGATTTCTATCTAAGCAAATCCGGAGGATGGACGGCGGGCCCCGCCGGCTGCCGGAGAAGGCTGGGTATCACTTCCAACACCAGGGGGCTGTGGAGCTGCTGGTCTTTAATTTCTTGCTCATCCTGACCATTCTGACAATCTGGTTGTTTAAAAACCACCGCTTCCGCTTCTTGCACGAAACCGGAGGGGCCATGGTGTACGGTGAGTGTGTCCACCGTGAGCTGGAACTTGTTGCCTGGGGTGTAATTAGAGACGGGACTGTGCTGATGGCCTGATGGGGGATGCCTGGGTACAATGGGTGCTGATCTCGCCGCCTCGGGTGGGAATTTGCCTTGTCACCAGCGTGAACGGCAGAGTCACGTTTCTGGGACAGCACTGAATGCAAGGCTGTTAGCTGAGGCACAGACCACGCCCCTCCCCGTGGGGAATCGTGTTCGATCACATAGGAGCCGGGGTTGGCTGCTGCAGGACCTTGCCTTGCCTAAGATGCTCGCAGCTGCTCCCCTTTAGACTCCTTTTCCTTCCCGGCCTTGTTTGCCTCTCCCCCCGCAACCCCACCGCCCCACAATCCAATATTCAGAAAAGTACATCCGCAACTCCCAAAGCACATCCTTTTGCGGAAGTTGAATGCGCGACCACAGAGTTTTCTAGACCCCCACGATCATCTTTTCAAGCACAGAGCAGGACACCTGTCGTTGGCCCACGGCTGTGGTGGATGAAAAACCAGTTCTCAGCCTTGTCATGGAGAGAGACTCAGTGGAAACGGATTGCTACAATCTGTAGTAAAGAACATCCTTTTTGGTTGCCTCCCCCCCTTCCCCATTTTGGAAGCCCTGTGGCCCCTCTTTTGCCTGAGTTCGGGTGGCAGGATGAAGGCACAGGTTCTACGCTAACCTGTGATGTGGTACGGTGAGACTGTAAGGCATCCCACGTCTCGACTAAAGCCTGGCGTGGGACGCTTGGGTGGAGGGGCAGTGAGATTTGTCTTTCTGCCCTATGCCAGCCCATCCATCCATCCAGGGCCCAGCGTTAAATGTCCTTCGTAGGGGAAGTCTTAAGGCACGCACTAGAAACTCTTCTGGGGGGAGAGGACATTTATGATCAGGTAGGAGAGGAAAAGCTAACCGGTAAGGGAGCGAGGCCCTCAGTGACCACCTTAGCCACACTCAGCCGCTGCCTCCTCCCCTTCCGCTCTCCAGCAAACCAGAACCTTCCCTAACAAATAATAGATGTAGGATGTCATCTGGGAAGCCAGAAGCAATGAAGTCTTTGGCATCATATTAAAGATATACAGATAGATAGATCTATCTATCTATCTATCTATCTATCTATATATATATCTGTCTATATTATATATATAATATATCTATATTATATAGATATATAACATATCTATATAATATAGATATATATCTATATATTATATAGATATATGTTATATACGTTATATAGATATCTATCTATATACCATAAATATCTATATACCATAGATCGATCTATGGTATATAGATATATATTATATCTATATGTTATATATAGATATATATTAGCAAAACAGAACAGGTTTAAGATTGTCAGCCTTTATTAGAAAGGGAGGTTGCTTGACAAACCTGTGTTCCTTAAGGCTCAGAAATCCTTTATATTCATGCAAGCCAATGTTTACTTTGGAATTTGGAAAATTTCAGATAACTGTTCACCCTTGAAAACTCCAGCCTTTAACATGGTGATCAGCACTACAAAAACACTACTTCATTGTTCTCTGTTGTGGAGATGAGTATTTCTCTTCAGTTGCTATTCTTAAGGTAGTTTACGAGCAAGTGTATAAGCATGGAAGGAAGTTGAGTTTTATGCATTCTTTTTTTATATATATATCATTATGAGACTTGTTGAAAATAAATATAAAACCAGGAGCTGGGAAGGTGGCTCAGGGGTAGAGTGCTTGCCTTGCATGCATGAGACCCTGGGTTCGATTCCTCACCACCACATGAGCAGAAAAAGCTGGAAGTGGCGCTGTGGCTCAAGTGGTAGAGTGCTCTTCTTGAGATGAAAAGCTGAGGGACAGTGCCCAGGCCCAGAGTTCAAGCCCATGTCCGATACACACACACACACACACACACACACACACACACACACACACACACACACACACACACACCCCGTGCAATATAAAAGAATTATATGTTATGAAGAATATGTATGTTTATGGATATGTGTGTGTATGCCATTATTAGAACTTTGAATGTCTTTGGTGTACCTTCAGCTATGTAAGTCAATGAAGGACTTGTATTTCAGTGCTCTTTGAGTTTTGTTGTCATAGAAGACAGTTGCTGGACTCCTATGCAAGCATCCTCAGGGCCTTCATTTCACACAGTGAGACTCGGAGCGAGCTCCCCAGGCTGAGCGCACTCTGCTTAAGGGGTCTGAGGGACTCCACCACACCCCTCTGCCCTGGGATCCGCGTGCTCATGGGCTCACGTCCACCTTAACGCAGAGACTCTGAAATCAGCCCCAGGGGGGTGGCATCGGGGGCGCTTCCTACATCTGTCTTCTTCAGAGCTGACCTAAAAATGAAAGGCTGTTCTGGGATGTGACGGAAATCGTCTGCAACTACAGCACGGGGCAGGGGGGGAAGCGGAGCCGGTGACCAGCACATTCTCATCACCAGGCGGAAGGCGATGCCAGCTGAATCAGCTGCCCGGGTCTGGGCAGGTGGATTTGGGACCGCTAGATCAGGAAGAAGGCGCCTGGGTGAATAACACAAACCCTGGGGAGGAAGGAGGTGAAGGTCCTGTCTCCCGTCCGCGGCTGAGCTAAGAGGCCGCAGTGGTTCAAAAAGAAGGACATTCCTCCAGTGGCCTCCTGGCGACCTTCCAGGAGAGAGGGGCCCGACAGAGAGGTCCTGACACGTTCACGATCAACCCGTGCCCCCCCCCGCCCCCAATCGAGTGGGATTGCAAGATAAAGCTGTGCGGAGATACCCTTTCCACCCGAGGATGGAGCTTGGGATACTGATCTTCCAGGAGCGACACTGGCCACCAGAAACAGACACCGCTATGTTTACAACAGAGGCTTTCACACTTGCTTTTTAGAGAGGAACATTTGGGGACAGGCTGCGACTCAACCTCTCCCTCTCACCCGGTCTCAGACAAAGTGCTCCTGCCCCTGATACCCAATGAACTTAGTTGACGCTCCCTACTTCTTGCTCCTCGACATCGGCCCGGTGGGCTGGTTGGCTCCCGGATTGTGAACCAGACACATTTTCCTTCCAAATTTCCATGACCTGCCCTCAGCCCAGTCCACCTCCCCAATCTCTGATCACTGAGGCCAACTGTCTTAATGGATATATGCAATTAGTAGGTGTAGAAATCCAATTTAAAAATAAAAAACAGTTCTAAGGATCAGATGCTTAGAAAATGAGATGCTAGGGGCTGGGAAGGTGGCTTCGTGGTAGAGCGCTGGCCTTGCAGGCATGAGGCCCTGGGTTCGATTCCTCAGCACCCCATAAGCAGAAAAAAGCCAGAAGTGGTGCTGTGGCTCAAGTGGTAGAGCGCTCGCCTTGAGCTGAAGAGCTGAGGGACAGCGCCCAGGCCCAGAGTTCAAGCCCCACGACCGACAAAAAAAAAGGAAGAAACAAAAAGCTAGAGGAAAATGAGGCAAAAAGTAAGGAGGCAGAATGTTTAACTGATTTTGATGGTTTATTGTAAGAAACAGTCTGTCAACTTGTCAACCTCAAAATATCATCTGCCTCTGAGCTGGTTGGAAACAAACCTGATGCTCTTCTCAAACAGCAGGAATCCTTCATGTGAAAAGTAGCTTTTCCTCCTTATTAAGGGTCAGTGAATGCTTTTAGAAATTAGTGGCATTATCATTAACAGTAGTTTCGCTTCGCAGGGAAAGTTATGGATAATTGTCTCTCGTGACACTCTGTGGCTCTCGTTATTTTAAAATTGAAGGGTTAGAACCCATGCTGGTCTGCAATATGAACCATGGGGAGATTCACTTAGACTGGACTAAAAGCCCGGATGAGCATTAATGGCCGAAGTATTGATTGACAACAGCTGGTGCACTTAGCGCTGCTCCCTCAGGGTCTTGGGTCCCCTCTTCTACGCTCATAAAAGAACAACTGCTCCTTCCTCCCTGATACCACTCAGAATTCCACGATCTATCACTGGACGCTGCCGATTTTTATGGGACATTTCTAATACCGTCTATTTGCGGGTTGAGACGTTTAAGCTCGGGGACAGAGCAACCTAAAACTCTCTGGTGCTTCCCTTGGTTCCAGGTCTTTCCCACAGCAGGGACATCAGCCTCTGAATTCATGTTGAAAATTTGCTCACCATTTAGTGGGCACAAAGGATGGCATGAAGCCATCAGGTTTAGATTTTTTTTTTTTTTTGAGTCCGGTCGTGGGGCCTGAACTCTGGGCCTGGGCGCTGTCCCTTAGCTCTTCAGCTCAAGGCTAGCACTCTACCACTTGAGCCACAGCGCCACTTCCGGCTTTTTTCTTTTTGCTTATGTGGTGCTGAGGAATCGAACCCAGGGCCTCAGGCATGCAAGGCAAGCGCTCTACCACTGAGCCACCTTCCCAGCCCCAGGTTTAGAATTTTTAAAATTCATTACACTATGTCATAGTAAGGTGTCCAAGTGTCTGCTGATCCTTCCAGAGTATACATAGTAAAGTTTAGCAGAGCCTATTAAGTTTAAGAAAGTTCTCTGTGTGTGTGTGTGTGTGTGTGTGTGTGTGTGTGTGTGTGTGTGCGCAGAGGGGGTGGGATCTTCTATCTCACAGGGTATGTTCTGCACAACATGATTCTTGCACCTGCCATGTGCACATCTTTCTAGAAGGATCTGTACCCAGATATGCTGGATCAGAAACTCTGGGGTTGTGGCCCAGTAGTCCTTCCGGTGCATTCAAGCTTTGCCATTACTTCAACAAGAGAATAGTAAGCGTGGATTTCCTGGCTTTAACTCTATTTTCTATCATGGTGTGTTTTTTTTTCCTTTCGCATCCATTACCTCCTAGGGTGGAGAGGGAATTGGGGGCCATCTCCCCTTTCTGGAGAACTCTTGATTCACTACTGACAACGCTCATTATGCTCGGATGAGAAAATAGATTGCTTTGTGTAGACGTTATGAAGTGAGAAACTGAGTCAGTATGTGCTAGTGAGAGAATTCTGTTCTCTCTTTCTCCTGACCACCTTGTCTATAGTACTATATTAGAACTCTAATACCATGTTAAAGTCCAAGGGAGACATTACAGTGCACACCGATGATCTCGGCATTCAGGAGACTGAGGCAGAAAGATCATAAGTTCAAGGTTAGCCTGACCAGGTAGTCAGACTCTGTCTCACAAAACAAATAAAACCCTAAGTATATTTTAGATACAAGGCCCTTGTCCGTTGTATGGCTAGTGAAGATCTTCTCCCAATCCGTGGGCTTTCTTGCTAGCTATGTCCTTTGCCATGCAGAAGCTCTGCAATTTCATGCAATCCCATGTGTCCTACATTTCTTTGATTTGTTGTGTTTCTAGGTTTTTATTAAGAAAGTTTTAGCTTGTGCCAAGGAGTCCTAGTGTTTCTCCTATTCCTTCCTGTAATGTTTTCAGGGTATCTGCTTTTACCTCAAGGTCTTTGATCCATTTGGAATTGATTCTATATAAAGATCTAACTTCAGGTTCCTACATGTGTATAGCCAATTCTGCCAGCACCATTTGTTGAAGAGGCTGTGTTTCTTCCAAACTGTGTTTTGGTTTTTGTTTGTTTGTTTGTTTGTAGGTCATGGGGCTTGAATCCTGGGCCTGGGCGCTGTCCCTCAGCTCTTCAGCTCAAGGCGAGCGCTCTACCACTTGAGCCACAGCCCTATTTCAGGTCTTCTGGTAGTTAACTGGAGATAAGAGTCTCACAGACTTTCCTGCCCAGGCTGCCTTTGAACCGCGATCCTCAGATCTCAGCCTCCTGAGTAGCTAGGATGACAGGTGTGAGCCACCAGCACTTGGCTGTGTTTTGGTGGTATGGGGGGAACATAGGTCTACAGGTTGAGATGTGATATACACATTGGAGTTCTACACTTCCATCAGAAAGCATGACATTGCCCCGTTTGTAAGGAAATGGGAAGACATGGAAAAATTGTAGTAAGCTAAGCAAGCCAGGTCCAAAGAGATATAGGTTGCATGGTTTCCCTCATTTGTAATAACTAGAATATTTCTATGATATTCTTAGCAGGGGATCACAATAGGACACATGTAATAAAGCATAGCAACATGAACTCCAGGAATCAGAAATAAGATGTTCTCATTATGTCCTGCATGTACTTATTGCCTCCTGTTTCTGTTTTATTTTTCTGAGCCTTTGTCTTGTATATAAGCTTCTCTGATCCGTGGAAGGGAAAGGGAATCACAGACCCTGCAGGACAAAGGATGAGCTAATGCAGCAATGATACTCAGTCCTTACTAAACATGTGTGTGTGTGTGCATGATGTATGTGGTGCATTGCATGTTACACACACATGGGCGTGTGTGCATGGAATGTGTATGTCCTGTGGTGTGTGGTGTGGTGTCAGGGTAGGTGGTAAACATGAGACTCTGGAGAGAATCTGATGGTTGGAACTTTCTAGCTTTGCTCATATGATCCTCCCAGGGGCCTAATGGACTCCATCTTGCCATACAACACCACGGGGCATTTTGTGGTGGTTGTTGTTGGCAGGGTCCTCGAACAGTTCTGGAATCGTGGTGGGCTTTTCTTCTCCAGCAAAGCAGGTGGATAATGAGCTTACACAAGGCTGGAGGTGTGTCCCCTTCAACAACACCCACCCTCCCCGCTAGTCCTTTGAATTTAGAAAGGTTGGTGGGAGGGCAGAGAAAGAACAAAAGCCCTAAATAACCAGAAGGCGCTGTATATTTCTGCTTTAGATTTCATCTCTGACTAATTGTGAGGTAAAACCAAATAGCTAAAAAGGAAAGTGTTAGGGAGCACATTTAGGCATCAGAGATTCAAGAAAAAGGAGAAAAGGAGAAAAGGAGAAAGGAAGGGAAGGGAGGGTGGAGGGAAGGGAGGGAGGAAGAACGAAGGAAGGAAGGAAGGAAGGAAGGAAGGAAGGAAGGAAGGAAGGAAGGAAGGAAGGAAGGAAGGAAGGGAGGGATCTAAAGTTCGCTCATCACATAAGCATCCGAAGAGCGAATAATTAGATTTCCTTCTTCAATTACAATGATGTATCTCTTCTTTTAGGACTCATCATGGGATTGATCTTGCGGTATGCTACAACACCAACTGATACTGAAAGTGGGACTGTCCATGACTGTGGAACATTGGCCTTCAGTCCATCAACTCTGTTGGTTAATATCACTGACCAAGTCTATGAGTATAAATACACGCGAGCAATAAGCCAGCACAACGGCAGCCCTCCCCCAGGCAATGCGATACTAGAAAAGGTAAGGCTTGGCTTCCGTCTGCCCATAAACCTGTGTTTTTCACTATCACTGACTGCATCCTTTATGAGCCTTCACATTTATGTAGCACATACGCCATACACATATACTTTTACACAATACACTATTAGGGCCAGTCTGTTCAGTAAATACTACCGTATAATTCAGTTCTTTGAATTATAATCTTATCATACGCTTAGCTGCGATTTTTCTGAGACGTTAGGAAATGTCTGTAATATAATCCTTTTGCAAGGTATAACTACATTAAGGTTTTGTTGAAAGCCTTTTATAAAATTCAGCAATTCTACTTCTCTTGATACTTGATTCAAGCTTTTGCCCTTGTGATGTGAGTAGCGTCCATAGAAGTTAGGTGGAGGAGCTGGTTTAACTGGGGAAAGCTACATCAGTATGGCTTAAAACGGATGCATGAGTCAATCCATCTCACTATGAAAGTATTAGAGGTTAATATTATTGAGTTGGAAAATCAGCAGGCCGTGTGCGTAGGAAGGTCTTACAGACCTAGTAAGTTTTCAAAAGAGTTGTCAGCACAGTTAAATTTATGCTTCCTGTCACTCATAAATCAGTTGACTATCGTGCAAAAAGTTAAAGGAAATTGCCTGGTGGATATTTCACCAAGTCTTCACTTCCTGTGTGAAAAGTGACAATGTCGTCGGTAAGGGAAGTTATTTGAGGGTAAATTATATCAAGTGAGTGACCTGGCCTGGCTATCATCTCAACAAAGAGAATTCTCCAGGCTACAGGTACATCAGCAGAGATAGATAATAGGTGTCACTGTGTATTTTAGAGATGTTTAAAAGACACTCTTATTTGAGCTAGCTAAGCTCATGACTTGGGGATTTTGTTTTGAGCCATTAAATAAACGAACTGAGTTAAGTATCTCAGTTTTTGTGTTTCTTAGGCTTCCCAAGTCTCCTAATTTTGACTTAACACATGGAGGAGTGGATTTGGAAACTCCATTTCCACCAGACGTTCCTTTGCTTGATTTTTTTCCCCTCTCTCTAACACAGAGGCCAGGGGCAAAGCTCTTCCCTTAACAGGAAAAACTTGACCAGAGTCAACCGACCCTGAGATAAATAGGTGCCTTTTACCCTAAGGCCCTCTTGGGAAGAATAAAGCAAGGGCTGGAGAGAAATCTCCTTTCAGACTTCTCTGGCTATGCCAAGAGGAAGCAGCATCAGGATGACAGATCGGCAGCTGGGTGTTGAGGAAGCCCCCTGGGGGGCGAAGCCCTCCGTTCTGCAGAGACACAAGTCTGATTTGTGTTCCCCGATCCTGACACGTCTGGGCTCTGTTCCCGAGAGCTCCGAATCCAGCTTCACTGGGCTGGAGTTGAGAGATCCATTGGGACCCGAGGAAACCGGAAGCGCTTCTCTTTAGCTTTTCTCTCTCACCTTCTTCCCACCATCTTTGCAGAAATTTGGCCTTGGCTAGGAGCTCAGGAATGTCCCGAGACTCTAAATCTCCCATTCGATGCTAATAGCGTCCTTGAATGGCACAGATTTTTCTCTACTGGTCATTCAACGAATGTCTGTTGGAAACTCGGCCTGCCCCATCTTATTTACCAATACTCCAAGGTCGAGTTGAACGTTGAGAGTCTCAGGAAGAAATGTCGGTGGTAGAGGAAGGTAGGGAAGAGCTCAGTCTTCCATGGGCACTGAAAGGCCCGGAGGAGACGATTCACATGCGGCGGGCAGGCACGTGCCCGGCAGGGGGACCTGGGCTGGCCAGCAGCCCGGACCTCCCAGTGCCCGGGCCAGGGCTTGGGAGGGGGTACCTGTCATCCCTACTGGCCATTTTGTATCCAAATATCCATCACTAATTTCTCTGTGGCCTCTGTGGTGGGGATTTATTGTTTGGAAGGCTGAATGGCTGATGTCCTCATCTGAAAATAAGCAGAGAGAGAGAGAGAGAGAGAGAGAGAGAGAGAGAGAGAGAGAGGAGATCTGCAGGGCCCACAGAGAGGAAGGAGGCTGAGTATAGAGAATCAGACAGGAAGCAGCAAGGAGAAAGGTTTTTCCATTAGACTTTACGTCTGAATCGATCAAATGTAAAATGGCCCTTGCAATACATTTCCCCTTTCCTTGGTTCCTTCGAACGCATTCAGCCCGGGCAGGGGTGCCAGTTTGTCTCGGCTGGTCTCCGCCATGTAGTTACGTACAGGTCGGGGGCCAATGCATCTTCCTGGTTTTCTCCTCGGGTCAGTAGGAAGCTCACTGGCAGCTGACACAGGTAGGAGCCACACCTGGTGGTATGGACTGGGCCAGGACGCTGGGAAGCCCACGCGTCACTGGGCGGTAGAACTGGATCGAGCTGGATCTGTCACCTCTGGCTGGGTCTGTGAAGGCAGCTCCAGGTATGGGAAGACGTGTCCCGGATGGACTGGGGTCCTAGGTGGACCAAAACAGAGCCCAAGGAGAAGGCCAGCGAGGGCTGGCCTTGCCTCTCTCCACTTCCTGGCGGCCAGGATGGGATCTGACCACCCCACCGTGGCGGGCGGACCCCGAAATAAATCCTTCCTCTCTGAAGTGGCTTGTGTGGGCATGGCGATGATGATAAGGTTCCGTTGGCACGCGGCACCAAGTACTTGGGCTGCTCCTCAGACCTGAGTGAGGTGGGGCAGGCCGGGGATTTAGTCTGCCCCCCTCCCCCTTCCCCTCCCCTCCCCCCTGCTGTTTGATCCCCCCCCCCCCCCCCGCAGGTTTTCCTCAGAGGAAGATGCCTTGAAGCAGCCGGTGGAGAAGTTTGGTGTTATTTTTTTTATAAGCACTGTTGTTTTTTCTTCTTCTTAAGGAGAGTGCCCCATTAAAAAAAAATGTATCGCCTGACTCGATCACACTTTCTGCTGAGCTCAGCACCCCACTCTTCTTCCTCTTTGCCCAGTCCCCTCCAGCAAGCCGGCTCTGGGCTGGGCTTCCTGCCGACTCAGCCCTTTTCTACCCAGCTTCCCCAAGCTGGGAGAATGGAAAGAGAGACAGACAGACAGAAAGAGAGAGAGAGACAGAGAGACACAGAGACAGACACAGAGACAGAGACAAAGACAGAGACAAAGACAGAGACAGAGACAGGGACAGAGAGACAGACACAGAGATAGAGAGACAGAGACAAAGTCAGAGACAGAGGGACAGAGACAGACACAGACACAGAGACAGAAAGACAGAGACAGAGACAAAGAGAGACAGAGACAGAGACAAAGAGACAGACAGAGGGTCAGAGACAGAGACAGAGAAACAGAGACAGAGACATCGTGGGGCTGAGATTCTGTATATTCCAGAGATGTTAGAATCACACCATCTTTTGTCCGTAATTAAGATCAATTCTAGATTCGGGGGGCGGGGGGGTGGGAGAAGCTGCTCTTTATGCGAAGGAATTCCGATGTGTCGGATGTCTAAGTTCTGGAGACGGGTAACCCTTTGTGGGGAGGGGGGGTGCCAGGCCTGTCTCCAATCACCTGCCGTGTTCTCCGCTTCTATTGGTCCTGTGTAGGTCTTAGGATGGAACCAATCAACAGCTGGTGAGGACTCACAGGGCACCGCCCCCTTTGAAGGACAGGCCCACGAAAGCCATCAGTCCAAGTGTACAAGGGCAAAGGAGGCTGGGCGACCTGGGGTCGAGGGTCGGAAGGCCCGTCGCTCACCCTTCAAACGGAGGCTTGGGAGCGCAGGGCGAAGCCGAGAATCGTTAGGCAGGGACAACAGGCAGCATCTAGAATGATCTGTGGAGACCAGGGCGTCAGGGTGGTTACCGTCCTAAGGGGTCGGGCGGGGGATGGGTGAGTTCACACATTAGCCACCTCAGACGGAACACAGGGGTCCTCTGCCCACCGTAATGATGGAACAATCTAGAAAATCGAGCAGCCTTTTGTGTATGTGCAGCCAATGAGAGACCGACCGGGTCACCAGGAACACAGAGGAGCCAAATCCACGTCCCGGTGGCAGATGGGATACTGTGGCTCACAGACTGGTCCCTGTTACCTGATTCCAACTCACGGCGTGGTGTCAGTGGTGATCAGTAACCCCCCAGGCCCCGCCACAGCGTAGAATATTCCGTTACGTTGAAGGGCCACCGTCAACTGTAAGTGAGAAAATGCACCGCAGGCGCAGGTAGAACAGCGGATAGTATAAATGCCGTCAAGTGCGAGACTTATATTAACCTCGGTCTTTGAATTCATTATTGCTATCAGGAGAGGAATGGGCTGGTGATTTCTTCCCGCTCACATCTTCCCTAACCCTCCCACACGTCAGCCAGAAAGGCTCCGCCTACGCTCCCGCATTCTGAACTCCAAAGGACTTACGCTCGGTCTTCACGCTGCTCTTTCCAGTGGCTGAAGTGTCGGGGTAGGGGTTGGTGAAAGGATTCATCCTCTCCCTCAGATCACACCTGTCTCCCTGGGAGGCAAAAACAGAGGCTCAGATCGAAGCTTGGCCCGTGTGCGTGACATTTAATGTGCCTCGAATACATTACTAAGAACTTATCCTGAAAAAGAAACACAAAGCACTTGCTTACCTGAAGCTGCCAATCCTCAGTGTGTTTGGCCAGCCTGGCGTCCTACCACGGGATCAGCCATACCTTCCCTCCATCCCACTTCCGGCCCCACCCTGCTACTGTGATTTTTCTGTCCTGACCCCCCCCCAGCTCTGTCTGGGGTCCTCTTCCCTAGAGATCTTTCCTGAACTCAACAAACCATGTCTCCCCTGCTGATTATGCCAGAGCATCTGTCCTTGACGCTGACCTTCCACCAAGCATGTATTTCCCCGCGTGGCACCGCCATCTCTGCCTCCTGAGTCAGCTTTCTTTGTGTGTGTGTGGTGGGGGGGGGGTGTCGGTCATGGGTCTTGAACTCTGGGCCTGGGCACTGTCCCTCAGTTCCTCAGCTCAAGGCGAGTGCACTACCAACTTGAGCCACAGCGCCACTTCCGGTTTTCTGGTGGTTTATAGGAGATCAGAGTCTCCTGGACTTTCCTGCCCAGGCTGGCTTTGCACCTCGATCCTCAGATCTCAGCCTCCTGAGTAGCTAGGGTGACAGGCATGAGCCACAGGCACCCGGCTCCTGAGTCAGTTTTCTCCGACCACATTTTCTCAGCCACTCACCCAGGTGCAAAAACACAGGTTGTTTCCCTCCTTCTGGGATTGTATATATTTTTTAACCCCTCTCTTTCACCTCTAAGTGCTGCTAAGCCCCCAACCCTCCCTGCCATCTGCCTGCTTTATTTTAAGCAAATACCTGTTGGATGAGTTGATGTGTCCTGGGTTTGTTTCCATCTCTTCCTTCTTCGGCAGCTTCCTGCTTACACGACAGCTTTACCTGTGTTCGCTCTGAGTGACCTCGGCCTCCTCCCTGCCCAGCCCAACCCCGAATTCCCCCCCATGCACAGATCGACCTGCAACACCAACATCTTTTTCTCTTTTTGGGGGGAAGAGGGAAGAAACATGTCAGTTTGTAGGCAGGTAACACATTCACAGGACTCAGTGCTCAAAAGATGCTGGGAAATCTTCTGTGATCGCCAGGGGGACGGACGCCATCTCTTTGCCAGCCTGCTCTGGTCACCCAGGGCTACCTACCACAAGGTGGTGGGTGCGAAGTCAGGCGAATGAGACCCGGGTCTCAGGGGTTCGGCGTGCTCTGTTGGAGGCTGTGCAGGAGCTCGTGAGGGAAGAGGAAAGTATCGGAGCGTAGGGAGTCTGGCCCGGTTTTAAATTCCTTGCCACCAGTTCTATGCCTGAAACTTCAGGAAGCTTCCAGATTTCTTCAGGAAGCTTCTGCAGTCCTCTGTGGCTTGGTTGTTTCCCACAGTCATCATCCTTCGACACTCAGGTCCCAGGCAGCTCAGAGCAAGCCTTCCTGCAGGGTTAGAGCAGCAGGAGAAGAACCCCAAGCCGCAGCTCGCCATGATGCTTCATGCTTGTGCGATGCCTTTCCTCTCCTCGGCTTCGTGCAGTCGGTCATTTGTGGTGCCATCAAGCCTGGAGGGATGATCGGCACATCACGGGCCTCTCACCGGAAGGAATCAGCAATTGCTGAAGTAACAGGAGCCTCGTGCTTGGTTCTAAACCTTGCTTCTATCTCAGTCCTGTTGTCCTGATATTCTCTGGGATCAGAGACCCCTCCTGCGGGGCGCACGCACAGCCGGCCCCCAGCATTTCACCGTGACTGGCACTCGGCACACCGTAGATTTCTTCTCCCGTCCCTGGGAAAACGGGGATAATTACACCTACCACTCGGGAGTGTCGCCAGAACCGATGAAACGCTGTTTTTAAAAGACAGAGCGGTGCCACATCGATCACGGGCCATTCTTCCCGGTCTTTATTTAGTTGTTGGTCAGAACACTGACGTTTCTTCCCAGGTTAAGTCCTAGCGAATCACCGCCCCCTCCCCATCTCCCCTCTCAAGCCCACGCAAACTTTTGTCTCTACACCCTTCTGACATACTTGGGAGTGAATCTTGGCACACGCGTTCCAAATTCAGAAATTACGTGGGTAACCTAGCTAGCCTACCCCTGTGGACATGGCCGGGCGATATCGAATCCCAACCGGGTACATATTTAAAATTCATTGTGAAGATATTGATCTTTTTGCCTCCCCCCATATTCTTTTCAGGATTTGAATCTTCATGCATGCACAGATTTCACTCTTTCCTCCCAAAAAACAAACACAATGCCACCTTCTCCAAGTGCCACATCTTTATCTAGATAGAGTGGTCGAACTGTGGAAAGCCGGCGGAGATCTGGAGGATCAGAGTTCAGAGTCAGCCCAGAGAGAAAAGTTCTAGAAACTTCATCTCCAAGAGGACCAGCAAAAAGCAGGCCTGGAGGCATGACTCGAGTGGTAGAGAGCCAGCTCAGCAAGCATGCCCAGTGACCGCAAGGGCCTGAGCTCAAACTCCAGTGCTGACAAGATAGAACACAGTTACGCTGGGTAGTGCTTGTCTGTAAGATTTGGTCTTTTTTTTTTCTGATTTCCTTTATTGTTGTTTTGGAGGTGAGATCCAGTGGGGTTACTTTTACATACATCAGGTCATAAGCACATTTCCTTTTACATAGTGTCATCTGTTCCTTTATTCTCTGCCATTTCTTCCCTTCCATCTCCACCCATGAAAATCTGATCTTAAGACGCTAAGGAACGTTCTTTCACTGGAGCATTTTTAGCGTTCTGTTCTCTTTCACTCATGGCTTAGATTTCTGACTGCCTTCCCTTTTATTATAATAAAAAACTTAACTGTTTAGGGATTTTTGGTTTGTTTTAAGCCTGTGGCTCACACCTGTCATCCTAGTTACTCAGGAGGCTGAGATCTGAGGATCGCAGTTCAAAGCCAGCCTGGACAGGAAAGTCCGTGAGACTCTCATCTCCAATAAACCACCAGAAAACCGGAAGTGGCGCTGTGGCTCAAAATGGTAGAGTGCTCGCCTTGAGCTGAAGAGCACAGGGACAGCACCCAGGCCATGAGTTCAAGCCCCACCACCAACACCACCCAGCCTTACCTCAGAGGCTACGGTTTGAGCACAAATTCTAGAGAAAATGGCAAGTGGCACATGTAATTTCCATCTGGAGGTTGGTACAACCACAGAGCCACAGATCCAACCCTTTCTGAGAAATTGTCTCGGCTTGGAGTTATTCCCAGAGCTCTGAGTTAGCAGCTCTTGGGCCTCTAACGAGTCTGAGAGGAACACAAATCTGTTTTGTATGTACAAATAAACCCTCGCGTGCCGCGCGCCATCCTCAGCTGCCGGTTTCATCGGGCTGCTCTGGGAAACATAAACCCAGCAGCCCCTCGGTTAACCCCCGCGCAGGGAACGGGGCATTCTGATGGGCCACGTGTTCCGGTTGAGCCGTGAACACGGCTCTGTGGGACAAGGCCAGGGGTTACAGGTCACGGCCTTGGCTTCCTCCTCCAGAGCCACGGGTCTGCCTTGCTGTAGCGCTCAGGATCCATCTCTGCTCTTCAACCCTCCAAACGTGCTATTCCTCTGCCCTCTAAGAAGCCTCATTTTAAAAGAATAGAGTAGCCCATGTGAGCCTGAGCATCTCAGGAAAGAGAGCAAACTGAGATGGTGCTTACTAGGTGTCAGGCAAGAATGATTGCTCGCAGGGTTTCACAGCTATTTCCTCGTTTCATCCTTATGAGCCTCTTTTCATTAGGTACCTGTGGTTGTGTCCACTAGAAAGATAGAGGAAGGGAGGTACAAAGGGTAGACTCCCGAGCAAGGGGCTTGAGCTTGGAGCCCAGGAAGTTTGGCTGTCAGTGTTCAACCCCTTCAAACGGCTGTTGGTAATCTACGTAAGAGAAGGGACCTGGATCACAAGCAGAAATAGTTTCTCTTCTCTCTTACTCTGCTGGTTTTCATATATTAAAAGCAAGAGTTTGGGGAACTAAAAGGTTAAGTCGAAACATTTTAATGCTCCTCTCTCTCCAAAGACTATTACAGAATTTCCAGACCATAAGGAAGAGGTATTAAGAACCCAGAATGAAGTATAAAACTCGAAACCTGCTTTAAAAAAAAAAGGCTGAATTTTCTAAAAATAAAAGAATATACTGGGTTCACTTTGCATGGGGTGGATGAGTCATTATCTTTACCATCTGTGCTGATGTTACATCTGAGGTGTAATGTGTGTGGTACATGTGCATACATGTGTGTATACGTGTGTGTGTGTGTGTGTGTGTGTGTGTGTGTGTGTGTGTGTGTGTGTGTGTGTGTGTGCATGCACTCAAACCAGTTCTGGAACTTGAACTTGAGGCCTGAGCACCGTCCCCACACTATTTTGCTCAAGGTTAGTGCTCTACTACTTGGGTCACATCTCCACGTCCAGCTTTTCTGGTGGTTAACTGGGGACAAGAGTCTCATGGATTTTCCTGCCCAGGCTGGCTTTGAACCAGGTTTCTCAGATCTCAGCCTCCTGAGTAGCTAGGATTGCAGGTGTGAGCCACTAAACACCCGGTCAAAGGTATATTTTTTACTCAGGTATTTGCACAAGCCAATGTAATGGAAAAAATGACTAGAGTTTAATGGTGTGTGTACAATGCAAGGTGTACAATTTTTCTAGAAGTGAGAAAAGTTTGTAGAGCATGAGGAATTTGACAATTCATGAGCTACACTGTTTAGCAGGCACTTTTCTTGGGATCTTTCCTTAGGCAAGCTAAAAACCTGGAGTGGCTCCTCCCTTTCCCAATATCCTAGCACTCGACAGCCCATCCTGTCTCCCAATCCTTCTGGAAGCTTCCTTCTTCCCACAGCTCCGGGACATCAGCCTCTCTCATTTGGATTGTATCCTGGTCACCCAAGTAATTATCTTAAAGCATGAAGTGAGAATTAGGATGGAAAGATGCAAGCTTTTCCATGTAAAATATTACTTTCCACCGCTCTTTGGAACTTCTAACTTTGCATATTATCCTCTTCTTCACTTCTGCTAATCTAGGGGAATGCATTACTAATTGCGGTTTCTTCTTTCTTGGCAGATGACCTTCGACCCAGAAATCTTCTTCAATGTTTTACTGCCACCGATTATATTCCACGCAGGATATAGTCTAAAGAAGGTAAGTCTGAGAGCATGCTTATCTTTTTTTCTTAAACATTATTATTTAGTAGAGAATTCTGCCCGTATGAATGGGAAACAGTTCTTTTATGGGATGGCCAATTTAGTAAGCTCTCATTATCTAGGTTGTAGGATAACAACTTCATACTTGAAGTACTTAGATTCTTCTCTACCCCTCTCCCCAGTATCAGGGTCAATGAGCAGCTGCTGAACTCTTTGATATGTGATGATCTGCAGCAAGGTGAATGTGAGAAATTAATAGAAGCAAAACAATTCTTAAGTCATCCTTGGCTTGCGTCGCACTTCTATTGAACGCTGCCGTTACGGACGATTTTGTCCTAGTTAGCATCAGGTTTACCCATTGGGGTGCATACACCAGCGTGCATGGATGCTTGTGGAGAGAAGGCCCATCTCTCCGTGTCTGCGTACTTTCCCGACTCATCTGTGCGGGTTCCACAGGTTAGGAAGTCACTCACATAAGAGTTTTAAGTCCTGGCATCTGCCGTGCCACAGAATGAGGTTCTGGCTTGTAGGGTTTGGGGGTGCTGGGCTATCTTCGGGCCTGCTCTTCTCTCTGGCCTGTCCTGGCAGCTATGTCATCGGATTGTTTCGTGAATTCCGGGCTCCCCCTTGCCGTGGGTACTGGCTAGGGTGCTCCCACAAAACCCAAAAATCAAAACCTCGAAAGCGTTTCTAAGCAAGCCCTCGAAGGAGTTCGGAAGGCTGGCTCTGTGCAGGTCACCCCGCCTCAGAACGCCGCCCCAACCCAACGCCTCGTTTCGTGTGCAGTTCACTGAAGCCAATAGCTCGGGCTCCTAGAATCTGTCGGCGTCGCATTTACACGAGAGGGCAGAGAAATGCAAAGGTGGCGTAAGTCCTTTAGACATGGCTGCCCCATCACCTTGCGCCCCTGTTTGTGTTTCCTCTTCCCTTCCTTGCCCTCCGTCCTCACAGGGGGATAGATCCCTTCCATCTCCAAGAACACACTAGGCTGAGATTTCAGACCCCAAAATCTGCCTGCATAGTAAAGAGAAGGAAAACCCACCACCACCATGATTTTAGCTTTGTTTCCCCTCCCACGAAGAGATGCAGCTCTCGGCTCTGAAATGGACGTGTCCCTTGTTTCCCTCCCTAGAGACACTTCTTTCAAAACTTGGGGTCGATTCTGACGTATGCCTTTCTGGGGACGGCCATCTCCTGCATCGTCATCGGGTGAGTGACATCCGGAACTCGGGCTCCCTGGGATGGGAAGCCGGGGATGGGGCCCGAGCTCCGCGGCTTTGGGCTCGCCCGGCCAAGTTTGCTTGTGGTTTGTCGTAGTGGATCACGTCTGGATTTGTTTGGCTTCTCAACGCGTCTTGTTGCTGTGCTAGAGATTCACCCTATGGCTTGGCCCATGCTACTGAAGTGTTCTATTCGTGTTCGTCTGTGTGTCTTTTAACCCCTGGTACATCATATCTTCATACATTCTTCTTGGTACACACTAGGCAAACGGCAGCTCAGTTGCTGGGCCCTCCCTGTACATTTGAGGGCTTCTGATTCGGGAAATGAGGCTCACTTGGCTCGAAGCGTATTGTATTTTTCACTGGTAGCTTGAATTACGCAGACATGCTCCCCATCATCTCTGCAAACCTGGGTTTGCTAGCAGCGCCATCGTAACTATCTGTCACGTCGTGTCCGACTAGAGGATAGTTTTTATGAGGTCAGACTGAAACGAGAAAGGTCCAGATGTCAGCAGAATCGAATGCTGTTAGGATGGCTTTTGTTTGTGGTGGATGAGCTTGATTCTCAATATATTTGGGGGGTTAAGTTGCTGAACCCTAAATCAAGGTACGTAGACTATGGCTTACGGCTCATCATAAAGCAAACCGTGGCCTAAAATAGCCAAACCTGCCCATCTGACATAGGACCTTGGATCATCCACACAGAAGAGTGGCCAGCTGCTCGGACTACAGGTTGTACAGGTCAGCTAGCTCTCTCCTGCAGCTGTGGTCCCAACCAGCACAAGAAAGATACCATACACAGGCTCTAGCGCCACCTCCAGCCTTCCTTTCCCTCATGCAGTCTTTGCTGTATGCCAGTGAGCAGCCGGAGCAGTCTCTGTTCAAGCCTGTTCAAGGAGATTTTGTGATGAACACCAACAAATGCTGTGGAACCAAAGATAGAATTTGAGCCAGATGCCCGTAGCTCACACCTGGTACCTTAGACACTCAGGCGGTTAAGGTCTGAGAAGAGTGGTTCGAAGCCAGCCCAGACTGGAAAGTCTATGAGATTCTTATCTCCAGTTTTAATTTACATTTCCCATCTTTTTTCCCCCCTCCAATTAGACATTCTATAAAAAAAAATCCATCACCTGTAGAGAAATTGTGGACAATAGCTCTTATTATTTACATATTTTATTTTCTATACTTCAAAGGGTGTACAAAGGAGTTACAAGTTACTGTCATTGCGTGTATTAGAACACATGAACTTATCAAAAAGTTAAATAAATCCATTAAATTGCTAGAAGATAATAATGCTATGGGGTAAATGTGACCCATAAAACACACACATACACACACACACACCAGCGGAAGCAAAAAGGCGTGACTCAAGTGATAATGTGCTTGTCTTGCAAGTGTAAGGTCCTAAGCTCAGACCCCAATATTGCTAGGGGAGGGAAGGAGGGAAGGAGGGAGGGAGGGAGGGAGGGAGGGAAGGTGCAAACAAGTTTTGCCCCTGACCAAGGACTGCATTCATAGTTAGTTTGGCGTTTGAGATGGGGTCTTGCTAGTAGCCCAGGTTCAAATTCAGTCCTTCTACCTGGCATGCTTTGGTCATGAGGCCGCTGTCCATAATAATCTTTATTCCTTTCTTGGAGTAGAAATTATATAGTGTATCATCACATGTATGAAAAAAACATGCTAAAACACCCGTAAGTTAAGTAAGGACATCTTCTGAGAAAGCAAAAGGCAATAGTCAGTTAGGCCCGGCAGCATGTAAAATTTTAGATTTTAAGCTGGGAGGGTGACAGGGTCTATTGAGAAGCTGCAGATACTCCAGGCACATGAGCGTGTCCCCAATGTCCCAAGGATTTGCACGAGAACCGGACTTGTAGCCCGGGAGCAGCTGGTGGGGTCACCGGGGGCTTTGACCCTGCGTGGATGCCAGGTTTTTCGCTGGACTTGAACACACCCCAGGGCGTCGTTCTAGTTTAACCTTGAAGGTCCCGCCTCGGTGATGCCGGAAAGAGAAAACTTGGCACTTCCCAGACGTGGTCTGTTTTAATAAGGACCCATTTTGGGGGAAATGATTGGCAGACTTCAGAGTCGAGCAAACCCTAAATGGGGTGTGGGATTATATTAAGGTAGCCGTTAAACCTGAGGGGGTGACTGTCAGCCCCCCCTACACACCCCCAGGAAGCTTGAGTCTGGACCCCAAAGTCATCAGCCACAGGACACCTGAGCCTCCATCACCAGCACCGGTTCAGCAGCCGTTGGCTCTTCTACTCCACCCTCTGGTGGCAAGACCTGTGCATGACACCCCGCCGTCCGGAACCCCTAAAGTGCTAGCTGTGAAATCCCACTTGGACTTTCTTGGGGGGCGGCGAAGAGGGGCCATGACGGAGCTGCCTGATTCTAGCTAGAGAGATTAAACGGTTGGCAGAGGTTTGAAAGAAGCCAGCTGTGTTTGTTTTCCCTTCTCTTGGGTCCCGGAGGAGATATTGATGATTGATTATCTACCGGGTGCCAGACACCCGTCTTTTGGTCGCCTCTGAGTTTTATCTCAGTGTTTTTCCCCCCTCCATCTCCGACATTCCCTTTAGGTCTTCTCAGGTGATAAAATGCCAACCCCCCACCCCGTCCACTGATGCCGGCGTATTGTGCTTTAAGGACACTGTTTCTCAGTCGATTTCAGGCAGGGGCCCATGAAGGGCAAACTCCGAGGGGTCTGGGTTGGGGGGGCGAGTCCTGCCGGGTTCTCTGGTGGACTGTGCCACCAGCAACGGGAGGTCTGGGCTCCATCACTGAGTCAGGTGCTTCTGAACTTGGGGCCAGCTGGGTGGGACCACATTGTGGGGGGCAGGGGTGCCCCTAGTCCCGTTTCTGTGACCGGGGTTGGGGTGCCCCTTCCCCTTTGCCCATCAGCATCTCAGCATGGCCAGCGAGGAGGGCTGTGCCTGCGTCCATGCTGGGACAATGGTTCTAGAGGCTTCCATGACTGGCTTTCACGTCAGCTAACAGGTAGGCTGACAAAATGCTCTGGGGAAACAAAAGAAAACATCATTGGCGTCTGAGCCCACAGAATGAATTCACACCCGACCTCACCCGGAATCTGAGGCCACCCTAGCCAGGGCCTTTCTTATCAAACATCAGGACACATTTAAATCCGCAGTCCCCGAGGTACCAGAAATAATTTTTCCCCTTTATTCTGTCTCTCCCGTTAAGATCACTTTCTGATTTGAGCGTTTAATACGCTGAGTGCTCAGGACGCCGTTCCCCGGGATCACGTCCAACCCCGCAGGGCTGTCACCAGGGGCATGGCCTCTCGTGCTGGGGTTGTAAGGGGGGTGGCTGGGGTCACGTGAGGTCACTCAGCCCGTCCATCAATCATCACCCCGTCTCTCCTCACCCCACAAAGTCCAAACTGCAGCTACCAGAGGTCTGCATCCCATGTGGGCCTCTCTCAGTCAGACACATGGGATGCATCCTGCTGCTACAGTCCCCTGTCCCCAACACACGCGTGTGCTTATACAGGTGTGTGTGGTAGAGACAGACAGACAGACAGACAGAGAGAATGCTCTCTTGTACGCATCCATCTAGACTTAAGGTTCTGTCTACTCTAGAGCATCTCCTCTGGTCTGTGTGTGTGTGTGTGTGTGTGTGTGTGTGTGTGCGTGTGTGTGTGTGTGTGAGCATGCACACGTGTGCCAATCCTGGGGCTTGAACTCAGGGCCTAAGCATTCTCCCATAGCTTTTTCTCTCCAGGCTGGGGCTCTACCGCTTGAGCCAAGCTCCACATCTGGCTTTGGGGTGGTGAATTGGAGATGAGAGTCTCATGGACTTTTCCTGTCTGGGCTGGTGTTGAACTGCAAGCCTCAGATCTCAGCCTCCGGAGGAGCTAGGATTGCAGGTGTGAGCCCCCGGGGCCCGGCTTCCTCTTCAACTCTGGCTCCGTTTGCAGGGGGTCTGGGAGAAGCTGCGTTCTCCCTCTCTTTAGACTCAGGTGTGGGGTGCAGAGGGGTGACTTCTTTACCCCCTGGCAAGTGAGGACAGGAAGTCAAGACCTCGGAGGGATGGCGAGAGGAGACAAGAGTCTAAGCGGGCCCACAACCATCACAGCAAGAGAGAGGGCGGGGAACAGACAGGCCTGGGTGAGAAGCCATGTCTTACCAACCTGGAGGTCAGTGGAATCCCTGCTTATTACAGAAGTTTCCAGAAGCACGGACTTGTAACTCAGGCCCGAAGGGGCAGCTCGATGTAGAGAATCAGTCCCTGCTCCGTAGTGGTAGCCGTCCTCGAACGCGAGCCCAGCTTTGCTCCTGTGACCCCAGCTCCCTGAGTTCACGGCATGCACGTGTTGCACACACACACAGGGTGATTTTTAATGTGCAAAGGCCAACTTTGCCTCAGTCACCCCGTTGCTGAGCTCTTTCGGGTTTAGAGCTTATTATATGTGTGACGGAATCACGATCCCACCAAAAATGTCATGAAGAGAAAATGCCACGAAGACAAAGTGCGTCCTAACACAAGTTGGCACTGAACGGACGTTTGCTAGTGGAAGATCCATCGCCCCCCAGTCCCCGCTCCACCCCACCATTACCATCCAGGCTCAGCCTGTGAGTCCCTCGCTGCTTCCTGCTCGGAGTCAAGACCCCAAAAACTCACTCCCAGGGATACACTCCCCCCTTCTACCAACCATTCCATCTGAACGGCGTCATTCGACAGGTGAAAAAAGACAGTATCCAGCGGTAGTTTTTCTTTGCATCTCTCTTGCGCTGAGTCTTGTGAGCATCTAGATGTGAGCAAAAGTCATTCACCTTGCCTTTCGGTGACTATCTGCTTCCATCTCATCAGGTTTTTTTCTCTTTGTTTCCTGTTGAATCCTGGGAACGCGTTACTTTCTCAATGAGATTCGTCTGCCGTGTTGGGAACTGTCCATATTTGTTTTTCCAGATGGTCATTTATTTATGAAGGATGTGGAAGAGGGTTTTTTGCTAGAACATTTTTTTTTCTTACCATTCCTTTGTTTTGAAGAATTTAGATCTGTCTCCCAACTGCTTTTCCCAGTCGGAATGAAAAACAAAATTCAAATTTCCTTCTATTTTCTTTGAATGCTTGCATGTGTGCTTATTTATGCATAGACTAATTGTTAGACCTGCCTCTGATTCCGGGTATTAGTTGTAATGCAAGACTCTAGCCGTACCCACCCACGCTCCCTCAGGATGGTTATTCTGATAGGAATGTTTATTGAATAATTGCTCTGTTTCCCACTCATTTAAAATACATATCCTACACCTTTATTCAGGTCCATTTCTGAATGATATATTGTTGATTAATTGTCTTTCTTGCAAACCTCTAGTAACTTCCCGTCTTTATTAGTATGCTCGTAAAATATGTTTTAGCGTCTGATAGGCTATTGTGTCTTCCTTTCTGGAAGTCTTTCTGGAAATTCTTCCTTGTTTACACTCAACATTAACTTATCATTTAATTCCTCGCCCTGACCATCTAACACTAGGTGTCTCTGTGGCGATTGCATTAAACTGATAGAGTCACTTGCGGAGAATGCATATATTCCTCTATTTATGAGTCGTGTTGCAAGCAAGGCATTGTGAATGACAAACTGTCAACGTGAGAATTACTTCTGTCTTGCTGTGGTTGTCATGAAGTCCGGGTTGCCTGTGGGCATTCATTCTTACTTCCTTCAGAGATGCCATCTCTTTCCTTAAGTACCTCCGTGGTAGCTAGCTCCCTTAGAAATCCTTCTCACCCCTTGGTCTGCCTTATCTCTGCGTGTAAGAGAGAGGATCTGACAGGAACACCCATCCATCCTGGGTAACACTGAGATTGATCTTCCTGGTTGTCCTTCATTTCTGGACCTTACTGATCTTTCCCAGATCAGGATTTCCCAGTGTTTGTCTGAAGTTTTAGTTCCTCAGCTCACGGGGAATTACAAGGTAGCAGAGCTTCTTGGAGATTTGGGGGTGGAGGGGGGGGACACAACTACTCTTAGAGAGTGGACAGAGAAAGTGTTTGTGATGGGGGGGGGCAGGTGGGAAGGAACTGTTCTAGCATCTTCTTGAATTTTCTCCTGAGTTTGTTTCCGAGGAATTCCTCGGAGGGCAGAAGAATAAAACGTTACACAGACCGAGCTGGCATCCACAGATGAATTCAATATGGGCTTGTGTTCGCTACGGTTGACATGGGGACGCGTTGCCTGCATCCACCCAGGGGTGAAGAGAGGAGGCACCCAGGGCACCACAGCGAGCTGAGGTTGTGATGAGGGTGGAAGGCCACGCCAGGCTTTCTAAGGGTGAACACACAACTTGATTTCCATTTCCCTTATGGGCTCCCAGCTTCAACTTTAAGCACTGGTGGTGATAATGTTTGCCAGCTCCTATACGGCAGGTATTACTGATTCTCCATACACGTTCTCCTTGGATCCCGAAAACTCGATCGCGTGGCTTCTTCTCAGCTTACCCAGGACTCTGGAAAGTGAGGTAACGCAAGTAAGAGCAGCGGAGGATCATGGAGGAACATGAGCAGAAAATTAAGTACTTAACTACTGAGTCTTTCATAAAGACTCCAAGACATGAATTCTAGCTACTCAGGAGAAAGCCTTTTGCTGAAATGATAAAGCATGGATATTTGTCATAACCCACAGTGGAGTGGTAAGAAGCGAGGTTTATATTAAAATAGGATAGCATCAGAATGTCAGAATTAGAGCAGAGGGGGTTGTAGTTCATTCCAGAACTCTGCCATCTGGGCATCTGAGGCAGAAAGTCACAAATTTAGGCCAGGCTAAGCTACATAATGAATTTCTCTTCCTCCCTCCCTCCCACCCTCCTTCCCTCCCTCCCTCTCCCTGTCTCTGTCTCTGTCTCTGTCTCTGTCTCTGTCTCTCTCTCTCTCTCTCTCTCTCTCTCTCTCTCTCTGTCACTGTCTATTTCTCTTTCTCTCTCACTCATATCCAATTTTCCTTCCTTTGATCCCACATTTTACCGAATACAGCCATAAACTGTGTTCATTAAATAAAAGACATAGCACATTGTTAATGTCCCACCATATACCCTACAATTTCTTTTAGGACACCTGTTGTATGCTTAAGATCTACAGGTCTTATTACCCATGCAATTAGGAAGCCATGTCACCTAAGATTCTCTTTGGGATCTTAACCCAGCTCCGAGGGGTTGAGAAGTCATCTAGATGCATTCTCTCGTGAAAAGCTGGCTACCACAGCCACACACTCAGCCATACACCACTTACTCTGATTCCAAAAGCATGGTCTCTCATCTCATTCCTTTAAAAAAAAATAACAGGGGAGTCTTTCTCAACTTCTCTGATTTGGGGATAAAATCCAAGATGGTTGTTGCAAAACTAAAATTAATCATCTCGGTATTCTTCCAACGCTGATGGGAACGTAGTCCCCCCAACACACACCAGAGGCAGAATTGTTCTGATGGCTCATTGTCATCTTTGTTATTATTAGCGAGATTGATGACAAAGGCAAGGCCAGGGTGCGGCTGCCGTCCATCAAACCTTCCATTACCCGGCCCAGAATTTACAACAAGCAGATTGAATGTTCACAGCAACTCACTTCTATAAAATACCCACTGACCGGGAACCCAATCCTGAAGAAGGGAGACTGGAAAGACCTAATCACTGTCTGCACTCTTCATTCTAAGTTACTTTTCCTTTTTCTTTCTGTTTTGGTCGGTGGTGGGTCTTGAACTCTGGGCCTGGGCGCTGTCCCTCAGCTCTTCAGCTCAAGGCGGGCACTCTACCACCTGAGCCACAGCACCACTAATTCTTTGGTAAGATGGAAAAGCAAATGTCGTCCTCTGCATCGTTAGAAACTAGACACCTAAAGCTGCCATTTCTGTGAGGAAGTGAGCTGTTGTTTTTAAATTACTCATTAAAAAAAAAATACTCCGCTGTATAGACTAGAGCAAGACTCACATTTACCGTTGAAGAAATTCTAAGCCTTTCAGCCTCCACATTAACAAGATTGTGCTAAACATTCTTTACAGGGAAAGAATATAAATAATAGCAGAACGTATTTCTTGAGAATCTACAATGTTCTCTCCCACGGCCTTGAATATTCCAAACCTATAAGAAGAAGGTGGGTGGGCTGGGAAGGTGGCTCAGTGGTAGAGCGCTTGCTTTGCATGCATGAGGCCCTGGGTTCGATTCCTCAGCACCACAGAAACAGAAAAAGCTGGAAGTGGTGCTGGACTTCATAGGTCGTTTATCACCTGGCCCATGCTGCACAACAAACCCGCTCCGTGCGACCCCAGCTCAGGAATCTACACAGCCAGTTCTTCTTGTATCGTCAGCTGGCCTTGCTCACGGGGCTGATGTCACTGGGTGCGACCAGAGCCGCACGCACGCTCTTCATCCTTCACTCCATCTGCCTGGTTCTGTTTTTTTTGGTGGTGTTGGCAGAGAAGAGATGTCAGGAGCCGAAACAGGCGAGTGTATTTTTAAACCTCCAGCTGGGCCAAGGCTCTTGACATCTACCAGCCGCAAACCAGCCACATGGCTGAGGTCACCACGAGAGGAACGGGACCCTGGAGACCCACTTAGCAAAAGAGTGAGGGGTGAAGAAGAGCGGGGAGGGGTGCAGTTCATGCCAGGGTCTTAGTGAATACCCCAGGGAAAGACTCAATAGCGCACGAGAGCACTATCAAATTCGGCCCTCAGAGCGCCAGGTCGACTGGAGGCTGATTTATAGCCACGAGCGCAGATTCTGTTTATTCTGGAGAGTCGTCCTCAGCAAACCAGCTGACAGCCGCTGACTCTTTTCACTGCAAAGAGCAACGGGTCTGTACATGAAATGCGACTGAATTCAGTTCCACAAGCACTTACCCTCCCGACATGATGGGTTAGTCCTGAACAATTAGCCTACTGACCAGCCTAACTGAACCCCCAAATTCTTCCTTCTAATATCGGCCTATGACACATTCTCAGGATCTGAGCCTCCCCCCGCCACGAGTTAGAAGACAGGGAACTTCCAGGACTTAAGGATGGACTCGGGAGCTTGAAACAAAATACCAGACGGAAGGGAAAGGAGAGAGAGAAGCTGGCAGAGAGAATTCTGTCTTGGTGGCCACGTACCTGGCGTTTCCCAGCGAGAGTTGTGTCCTGTATATAAAAACAGCATGCTGTCATCCACCCCTGAGCAATCTGCGCACGGAACCCAGCTGCGTATCTTAGCTGTCGTATGGAAAGGGATGGCTTTCCAGGCCCAGACGTCTCGGTGAACCAGCCGCCTGGCAAGTGTGTAGGCCCCAACCCTGGCTTCTGACTTTAGTCTCTACAAGTCAGTACCCGCAAAGTGTCCACTAGGTGGAGCTCCTGAGCCACGGTCCGTGGCCTACGACCAGAGGGAAGAGATGGGAGAAACATTATTTTGCCTTTTTCTTCCTCTTTTCCTGGTAGTATTTTTTCTTTTCCTTTTGAAAGACCGCAGAGAGGAGTTATGTATCGGTTGGTAGATTACAGCAGACCTGGCATGTACAAACAAGCACTTCAAACACCTATCCCAGGCGGCTGGATGGATGGGGGGGAGGGAGGGGGGAGGCCCAGGGCGGTTTTCATTATCAAAGGGGCGTGGAAGGGGGTCCGCGTGTGAGCTCCCAGACCGCACCCACAGGCTCTCCATGACATGGCTTGATCCTCTCGATGGAAAAAAGAAATCGCAGAAGGACGTGTCCATTCATGAGGCTGGTGAACTAAAGCGAGCGCCGGGGATGTATCTGATGCCCCCCCCCCCCGGGTTTGCGGGAAGAGGGGGGGGGTGGAGGGGAGGGGCGTGGGGGGAGACCAGGTGAATGCCAACTCTGCACGCTGATCGAGAGAGGCCAACCCTCCTCCGGGGCTGGCAAGGCCTCGATCAGACTTCTAAGCCGCTCACTCTTCTCCAGAGGGTCTTTTGGGTCCCGTACCACAGCCTGGGAGGCTTTTCCAAAGCAGGGACACGTGAAGAGCGCTCAGTGGGGAGTATCAGGGCCTAGGTGCGGTGTGGTGGTTGGCACCTGGGATCCAGGGGGGCAGGGGCCGGAGAATCACAGCTCGAGCCCCATCCAGGTCAAACTAGCAAGAGTCTCTCCAGAGCAGGCTGAATAGCGTGCAGCACACATATGTGATCCTAGCTCCCCGGGAGACAGAGGTAGGAGGATCGAGAGTTGAGGCTGGTTGGGGAAGCGTTCGTATGAGGCCCTTAGTTGAAGGAAAACAAAAACAAAAAAGCAAAACTAAAAGCAAGAAGCTTAGAGGTACTGCTCAAACAGCAGAAGGCTTCTAATGTGGACAAGGCCCTGAGTTCACACACACACACACACACACACACACACACACACACACACACACACACACACCACTTTAAAAACAAGGAATATCAGAATCAGGAATATCGTCAGACTCAGGATCCAGTGCTCACCTGGCCACGGAGGTGTGGGGCCAGATTCTTTAGACCTCTCAGCTCTTTGTTCAAGGGACTGTCCTGGCTGTGTTCATCCACAAGCTGCTTTAATCGCTCAGGGACACTCAGGTCAACCAGAGCAAACAATCCTAGGTGTCCCCCCCCTCCCCCTCCTTCCTGCACGTCCTGTTCACCTGTCATCACCACAATCACCATTCAAACAAAGCAACCGCTGCAGAGGTCCCGTTCCTACCCGAGAAGCCTCATACCTCTCTGGGGGACATTTTCATAAACTCCTACGTGCAGGATGCGACGCGATTTGCTTTGGTTTGTCTTTCTGAGATGGGATGCCAGGGCCCAGGGCCGGATGGCTTCAAACTTGCTCTAAAGCTGAGGCTGGCTTTGAACTTGTCATCCTCTTAGTTCGGATCCCTGGGTGATGGGGTGGCAGGAATGCACCCGCATGCCTGGCCGCCACCAGCATTCACTTTTCATGAGATCTGCAGGCTGCCAACGTAGCTTCAGTAGCACTCACTCGGAAGCCATTCTACCAAGGACAGGAGTGTTTATCATCTTGGATACAACGGTGGTAGTGATCATTGTGTTGAGCAGCTCAGCAGGGGTGCTGTGTGTGGGAACTCCAAAGCAAGGGCCAGAGACGGCTCTGCGTGCGTTCGGTTCCTACGGGAGAGAGTTTCGGAAGGATTCTCCGCCAAGGGATAAGATTGGGCCCCAGAAACACAACCGGCAGTAGGTTTGCGGGCTGTGTTGACAGTGTGGCTGAGCGAATGTGGAGAGGTCGCTAGTAGGCTGAGACTCAATGTCAGGAGGATTTCCAGAAGCATCCCTGGGGGCCTTGTCAGGAAGACAGGAAGTGTTGGCCAAAGGGGAGAACACGGGGAAGACCGTCACTGAACATGGCAGCAGAAACCAGCCCATCGGGTACCGAGTGCTAGTTGGATTCACTGTCTACCTCTTTCCTGAGTCTCTCCCCCTCCCCTTCCCCCTCCCCCTTCTCCTGGAGGGAAGGAAGGAAACGTCTCTGGGCTCCTGCGTGGGTCATTTCTCAACACAATAAACTGACATACACAAGACCGATAAGGACAGCTATCTATTTCTATTTCAATTCTCAATTCTTGGGGGGACGATACCGGGGGAGTGTGTGGCTCCTTTGAGCTTGGCCTGGGCGGGGTACACAGCTGTCCATGGGGAGCCCTGATAAAGGGAAGGGAACCTATTACACAGCGCTGCATGGGAAATCACGTCGTATTTATGCAGAAATACAAGGTGAAATGGGAATATGTCTGAACCGAATCCTCTTGTTCTTACCCATGTGTGAGGTTGTGGGAGAGGGGGCATCTTGCCATGGCTGAAGGGTGTTGGGGTTCGTGGGGGGCACTGATTCGCAGTACAGAAGGGATTTCCACACAGTGAAGAATGAACGTACCCCCAGGGCCACTGGCTCCTCTTCTCAGAAACCTTCACAGCATGGAACACGCCGATTCCTTAGTATCGGGGCTCAGAGGTTGAAGGTTGGGCCCGTGACTGGGACCGACCGATGGAGGCCCTCGTGGGTTTGTTTTGAGTTTATTAAAATTCAAGGTGAGATGTTAGGAAGCACAGGCTCATGTTTCCACCCATTCACTCTGCTCCCCCCAGAACTTGAAAGCTTTGGACCCAGCCTGGTGATTACCACATAGGTATTGCAACTGTATATTATTGGAAAGCAAAGCAAACCCTGAGTTCTTCCTGGTATTCATTTGATTTTTCTTCCCGCAGTCTCCCCCCAGCCCCCCGCCCCTCCCCATGTCTATGAGTTGTTTGGCCCCGTGGATTCTCTCTGGCATTGTTTACAAGGAAGGTTCCAGGGCACTAGGAGCCCTAACTTTCTCAACATCTCTGTGACCTGATAAAGACGCATTCATTCTCCCTACAATTTACCTAAGTCACTTACGGAAAGTATTGTACTTGATGTCTTTCTTTAGCATGATGTATGCCCTCTCTAAAAAGCTCTGAGGCAGCTTACAGTTACAGAACAATTAAAAACTGTTTGCAAAAACAATTACAATGAGGAGAGCTCCCAGGATGCATTGGTTACTTCAGTCAGACATTTCATTTCACTTCGTGCTTCCTTGGATAAGCAAAAGAATGGGTTATGTCATTTTCATTGTCCAATCGAGACAAGCCTCTACCTTGGAAGAGACAGACCTCTTAGAGCTGATAGATAAATCTAAAAATGAGTGTCCTGTGGATTGGTGGAATGTACCTATTCCTATTAACATTTCCGGCCTGGTCTGTATTTATCGTAATGGAAATGGATCACCTATCTGAAAAGCAACACTCTAGCCAGAGTGCCCTGGGTTCTGATATGCAAAGGTGTAGATGTTTCTAAAGTTACCGTAGTATCTAAGATATTGGCCCCAGAACCCTCACAGCTTCTCAAATGGCAGATGCATACGTTGGTCGTGTAAAATTTCAGAGTGTTTGCATATGTCCTACACATATAGTCCTGCATACTTGAAATCATCTCTAGATGGCCTGTAATTCCTCATATAATGCAAATGTTATATGCTGTCACCTTATATTGTTCCAGGAAAAAAATGGCAAGGAAAAATATGTAAGTGTTGAGAGCAGGTGCTCTAAATAAATCCACAGGTGCAAAACTGATGGTGTACCTTGGAAAATCTTTGGGCCTGGATATCCTTGTGTTTGATAGTATGTCACGCGAAGATTATGAAGCAGACAGATGTTGGTGCCAAAGTGTCAGATAACTTGGGAGGTAGATTTTTTTTCCCCTTTGTGTTTGTATTTTTTTTTATTGTGGTTACACAAAGGGATTTCAATTCAACATGTTGGTTTATGAGGACAGCTGTCCTGATTAGTCACCCCTCCATCATCTTCCTCCCCCCATCTCCTCAAATTACCTAGTTCCTCTGTCACATGCGCACACTGAGTATGAGGACTGCATTCTCCTCCCTTCTGCTCTCCCTTCGTAGAAGGCGCTGGAATCACACATGACATCATGTACAGAAACCACACCAGCACGTCACCCACTTTTCAGGCCAAAGTCCTTGCCTGGTTGCTTTATAGCATTAATTGGTTTATTCCGGGGATCGGCAAAGCCTGAGTGCTACTGCCGTTCTCTGAAGAAGAGCTCTCCTCTCCCACATCCTGGGTCTAATTGAGGGGTATGCGTGGAAAGGCCTTTGGATCTCATTTACGCTGTGTACCGCCAGTCCAGCCACTTACATAATCTCATGGGGTCTGGGAGGAGGAAGATCAGGCTGAGAGGGGCCAAGGCTCCCGCCTCATCTCCCGGCTACTCGGTCACTCGCAACACTCAGCATGCTACGGAGCAAGCTGCTTTTACCAACCTCTGTGTCCCCGACAGTCACAGGGTACCCCCCATCTTTTGTTGTTGCTGGTGGTGGAGGGGCTTGAACTCTGGGCCTGGGCGCTGTCCCTCAGCTCTTCAGCTCAAGGCGAGCACTCTACCACTTGAGCCACAGCGCCACTTCTGGTTTTCTGGGGGTTTATTGGAGATAAGAGTCTCACAGGCGTTTCTGCCTGGGCTGGCTTTGAACCGCCATCCTCAGATCTCAGCCTCCTGAGTAGCTAGGATGACAGGCAGGAGCTACGGGTACACAGCTCACCATCTTTTTCTAGGAATTTCAACTGCTTTACTTCTCCATTCTCAAACACAATTCCCTTCCTCGCACTTTTCCCCCCTATGGATACATTGGAACACACACACACACACACACACACACACACACACACACACACACAATTTACAATGTTTATTAGAAAAAACATTTGGCATTAGATATATGATGCTGTTTTATTCTCAGTGGCATCGAATTCTTTGGGGGAATTTAGGGGGGGGGGGTCTATCTTATAAATAAATCCAATACCTAATGAAGCATGGTTTTAAAAAGGTTTTTTGGTAGGTGTGTGTGCGCGCTCTCCCTCCCTCCCTCCCTCTCCCTCCCTCCCTCCCTCTCCCTCCCTCCCTCCCTCCCTCTCTCTCTCTCTCTCTCTCTCTCTCTCTCTCTCTCTCTCTCTCTCTCTCTCTCTCTCTCTCTCTCTTTCTCTTTCTCCCACCTGATACTTCAACAGGACATTTCTGTGTGGTCATAATGGGGCATACAGGAAGTATCTCTTTATTGTTTGTTTGGTTTTTCTCTGTCTCAGGCCAGCCTAAAATTGTGACGTAGCCTAAACCCAAGAGCCTCTCAGTTCGGGCTCCTGGGAACTGGGATTATAGGCATGTAGCACGAAGCCCCATTCCTGCTGTTTCTTTTCAGTTATCGTTCTATTGCTTAACTTCTTTTTTTAAGTCAATTTTTAAAGAGCTATGCCCAGTTTTCTCAGTGGACATACCCGTTTGTGTGGTCGGTGTTTCTTCCATCACCACGTGTGGTGACAGTTGCTTGAGGGCTGAGCCTTTTTGCTTCAAGTAGGGCTCTACCTGTTTTCTAAACGGGGGACCTTGTACGTTTTGATATGAAATGGCCAGAGCCAACGTTGTGCGTTGACGGGGGCCCTCTACACTTCCATGCCCTTGGATACCGTGTCTAAAACCCCTCAGGGTGTGAGGGGCCCGTGGATGTGTTGAACACTGGAGAACGCACCTCTGCCCATGTGTATTGTAAGTATATGTGTCTGGGCTCACATATTACAGACGATGTATATGAGTATGGAACCTCATGTGTTCATCTTGGGGAAACCGAGGCAGGGGACCTCAGCCACCCGGTGAGAGCAGCCATATCTTGGTCTCCTGTGGTGGTAGCTGGGGGAGGAGGGGGCTGGTAGCCAGCTCTCAGGGGAGGGCTGCAGACCCCCCCTGTGCAAACGTCTCTCCACCAGCAAGTCCTGGTTTTAAGATTCTCCTTCCTCTCAAGCCCAGCTCTTGTAACTGATTGAAGCTCCCACTCCCCTAAAGGAGTTATATACACATAATTACCATTCGTCCAGGTGCCATAAACCGAGTCAAGTGACTCTAGATCTCTCTGTGGCAGAAGTATAGCCCATGTTGGGGGTGGTAGACAGGCCCTCCCCGGTACACCGGGATTCTTTTGATACATATGCTCGCCTTGTCTCTCCTTCTCCTCTTCCTCCTCCTCCTCCTCCTCCCCTCCTCCTCCTTCTCCTCCCCTTCCTCCTCCTCCCCTTCCTCCTCCTCCTCCTCCTCCTCCTCCTCCCCTTCCTCCTCCTCCTCCTCCTCCTCCTCCCCTCCTCCTACTCCTCCTCCTCCTCCTCCCCTCCTCCTCCTCCTCCTCCTTCTCCCCCTCCTCCTCCTACCTGTCCCCCTCCTCCTCCTCCTCCTCCTCCTTCTCCCCCTCCTCCTCCTACCTGTCCCCCTCCTCCTCCTCCTCCTCCTCCTCCTCCTTCTCCTCCTCCTCCTCTCCTCCTCCTCCTCTTCCTCCTCCTTCTCCTCCTCCTACTCCCTCTCCTCCTCCTCCTCCTTCTCCTCCTCCTCCTCCCCTTCTCCCCCTCCTCCTCCTCCCTCTCCTCCTCCTCCTCCTTCTCCTCCCCTTCCTCCTCCCCCTCCTCCCCTCCTCCTCCTCCTCCTCCTTCTCCCCCTCCTCCTCCTACCTGTCCCCCTCCTCCTCCTCCTCCTCCTTCTCCCCCTCCTCCTCCTACCTGTCCCCCTCCTCCTCCTCTTCCTCCTCCTTCTCCTCCTCCTCCTCTCCTCCTCCTCCTCCTCTTCCTCCTCCTTCTCCTCCTCCTACTCCCTCTCCTCCTCCTCCTCCTCCTCCTCCTCCTCCTCCTTCTCCTCCTCCTCCTCCTCCCTCTCCTCCTCCTTCTCCTTCTCTCCCTCCTCCTCCTCCTCCTCTTTCTCCCCCTCCTCCTCCTCCTCCCTCTCCTCCTCCTCCTCCTTCTCCTCCCCTTCCTCCTCCCCTTCTCCCCCTCCTCCTCCTCCCTCTCCCCCTTCTCCCCCTCCCCCTCCTCCCTCTCCCCCTCCTCCTCCTTCTCCTCCTCCTCATCCCTCTCCTCCTCCTCCTCCTCCCTCTACTCCTCCTCCTTCTCCTCGCCATCCATGATTGTATAGTCATTGAAAATTCCTTTTAGGAGTGCCTGTGATAACCAACAGCTCTCCTTTCTGGTGTCTCCGGAAGGTTTTATTGTCGTCATGGGGTTTGTCTCGGGACGTTTGGCTCCGTTCGCACACCCCCCACCCCCGTCCCCCTTGCCCTTCTGCGCTTGCCTGAGGCCCCACCGCTGTCTGATGTGTCCCTTTAAGCAGCTGGCACACGCTCCGGGACCCACGGTGGCTCCACAGCACTCGGATGGCGGGGTGAACACACTTCGCGGTTAGCGTCGGCAGATGCTTTTCAGAACACAGGAGAACACGCTCGCCTGCCCAAATGAGTTGCTGGGAGCATCAAAGAGGGAAGAGTCCACAATGGAGGCACAGAAATCTTCCCCGGCAGGGCCTCCCTCCCAGCCCCGCCAGGCCTCGCTCCTGGTCGGAAGGATTAGAGCCGCGTGCTCTGCATCCTGGCCCTGGAGGTACCCAACTGGGATTGTCTTTGGCCAGAAGAAGACCCTGGTGGCCCGAACCCTTCCTCTACTTTGTTACTTTTGGCTCTGTGTTCTCCCTCGTGATGGGCGCCGGGGTTAATCCTGCCAGCCGGAGGTCGCTTCTCTCTACCTTTGTCTTGAAAGCCTGGCAAACGTGGTCTCTTGAGAGACCCATCCAAGCCTCGGATGGATGATGGCCGGGCCTCTCTCCAGTGCTTGGCTGTTAAAAGGGGGACAGAGGAACCCTGAGATGGCTGGAAGGTCACCTCACAGTCCCCTGTCCCCTGCTGGCCGGGGGTCTGTGTGGGACCGCGTGGCGGGCCTGGCTTTCCTCGCGTCCTTGAAAAGCTTATTTTTCTCCTCGATTCCCTCTCCCTTCTCTTCCTCGCACAGAGGGTCGGGACACGGATTCCCAGACCTTTCTTAGGTGCGTCGTTGGCATCTCATGTGTGCCCGCCACGTGCCCGCGATCTGAGCGGGTTTAAGGCCAGGGAAGGACCCCATCGTTTCCCCTCTGTGCTGGGCCACCCGGCCAGGTCCCATCTATCCACAGGGGTAAACTGAGGCTCATCGCTAAAACTTCGGTATACCCAGAAGGAAATTTGGAAAGAGCAAAGGCCAGAGCCATATTGAGGGAAAAGCGCACGCCATTGGTTCTCTGATGAGGGAAATGCTCTACCTCGTTATTCCAGCTACACGGAGAAGAACCAGAGCTCTGGATGTCAGGTGTCTAAGAGATTGATGTAGGAGGAGACAACAGCAGAGCTTTCGGTCAGTGTCTGGTGTCTCGGCACCGTTTAGCTGCTCAGCTTTAAGCCTTTCCATTGGCCCTCCGTGTGATCAGCAAACCTAAGAGTGGGTCTGTCGACTCCTTCAATTAACCAAAGCTTTTCAGAGCACGATCCTGGGCGGGGACCCCTTCCCCCAGGAAACCCTAATTAGAGGAAGGAGTAATCCCAGAGGAAGGCCTCCAGGGCCGGGAAGTACTGCGGCAATATACCTCCGCGGAGCTACGTCTTTTCTTCTTCATATCCTTGGGAAGCGGATTGCGAGAGCGAAGCCTCTATCCCATTGTGATCCTTTCTTAACATCGCTCTACCTGGGGTTCACTCAACTGAGCTGCCTTAAGCTCAGCACAAAGAAGGCTTTTTTGGCAGAGCATCAAGCAGATCACTTAAAAAAAAGAAAAAGAAAAGGAAGGAAAGGAGGGAAGGAAGAGTTCCACACGGCTCTCCTGGTGCCCATTTGTGAGTCAGGGCTCTCCACAGGCAGCTAGACCCGCCGTCGAGGTTAAGCACTAAGAAATGATCACACGGGAGATCTGTGTTCATTTCCCTGCCTCTCCCTCCCCCCTTCTCCCCTCACCCCCCACCCCCACTTCTTGGGCAGCTCTGATAAGGTGGCCATGGTATTCTTCCCCTGTGCGTTCATCACAAAGAATCTTCTGGGCTAATTGATGTCTCCCTTTCCCTGGGGGTTAGAGTGTCTGACAGCAGTGGCCTCCCTCGGTCTCTCTAGATTGTGTGTGGCTCAGGACAGAAGGAAGAGGATTTGGAAGGACAGGGAAGGACAGTCAGATGGAAGAATCCAGAAGGATCCCAGTCGCTCTCCTAGCGCCGTGTTGGGGATGGGCTGCTGCCCCGTCTGTTAGCGGGATGTGTTTCTGGAATCTCATTTTCCTCCCCCCTCCCCCCGCCCCCACCACCCACCCCACACGGTCGGGCCAGGCAGCGCCCCGGCTGCCATGCCTGGGGTATCTAAGAACACGGCAGTTTATTTTTAAATCTCCGACCATCGCTTTGAAATGAGTGCTCTTTGAAGTTGCTCTGAACCGGCGTCGGGAGCGTTGGCTGAGCGGCTGAGAGGCAATTAGGAAGGTTCCAGATAGAGGAATCGCGCTGTCCTCTCGGCCCTGACCGACTTCTTACCCATATGTGGGTGAGACAGTCGGGGGGGGGGAGGGGGGAGGGGGGGAGGGGGGGAGGGGGTGGGGGGTGGGGGGGTGGGGGGATGCCCCGGGGCCACGACAGAGCCACCCACCCCACCCAGCCGGTCCTCCGTCCCACGGAAAGCAGAGCAGAAAGCGTGACCCGTGAACGACGCTCCTGGGCCTGACCTCTGTGTTCCCCTCCCAACCCCCCTCCCCACCCAAGCTCCCTCCTCTGAATTTGACCTGCGGATCGAGTTCATCTCTGGGATGCTTACCTAACCCCACTCCCCCTAGAAGTGAGGAAAATCCCAGTGATCAGGAGCTCTGCAGGCTGAGGGAGGAAAGGACGGCTCAGGGGTAGACTTCAGGCAGCACTTCCCACCAGAGCGGCATCCGCAGTGCCTGAGCCTGGATCCTCCAGAGAGGAAGCCACCAGTACCCAGACAGATGCCACAGGACGTGTGGATCTCAACAGACAGAAAATATATACAAATATTTATGCAATCGCATAATTAGAGGAAATCTACTGCCCTGAACGGCTGTGATCTGAACAGACCACTTCATTAAAACATAGACGTTCCTGTGAATTCTGTCTGTCTGTCTGTCTGTCTGTCTGTCTGTCTCTCTCTCTCTCTCTCTCTCTCGGTACTGGGATCTGAACACAGGGCCTTGTGCTTGCTCCCTTGAACTGTACTTCTAGTCTCAACGATGGTCTCATTTGTTTTTTTCTCCTTTATTTTTCAAAAGCTGCAACAAGTGTTCGCCAGGAATATATAACATTTAAAATTTATTAATACCGTTATGTCCTTTACATAATGATATTGTGACAGTTACCCTCTGTATATGTGACTCTATGTGCCTATATCTGTGTGCCTAGACAGATAGACTGACGGACACACACACACAGGTACCACATAGCATCCGAAGCATCATCTGTGTCTGTGTTAGCATCAGAGGACAGTGGCAGGTCTCCACACAGAGGAGGTGAGCAGAGGACTGAATTATTCAGTGAACTTGATTAATGTTTATGTCGGAGCAGGAACTAATGGATCAGTAATGGGGAAGTTCAATTAGCACTTTAATTAATTAGCCTCCTGTTTTCAGTCCTATTGTGAGGGGGTAATTATTTGTGAGCTTTGCTTGGGATGGGGCGCAGGCCTTGGTATGGAAATAATACAGTAGAAGGGAAGCTGGGACTCTCTCAAGGAACATGAAGTGGGTGAGAACAGAAAATGGCCGTGAGCATGCAAACCCGTCTTCCTGTCCCGCAGCCATCAGAGGCTAGAGTTCTCTGATAGACCTAGTGCACTGTAAGAAAGGCCTTGGGAAGCACTGGTTCACCTCTTCCTTCTGAACTCAGCGCTGCATTTTTGTTTGTTTTTGCCGGTCCTGGGGCTTGAACTCAGGGCCTGGGCTCTGTCCCTGAGCCTCTCTGTGCTCAAGGCTAATGTTCTACCACTTAAACCTCAGCGCCACTTCCGGCATTTTCGGAGTAGTTTGTTGTAGATAAGAGAGAGTCTCATGGACTTTCCTGCCCAGGCAGGCTTCCAACCGAGATCCTCAGATCTCAGCTTCTTGAGCAGCTGGGATTACAGGCGTGAGCCGCCGGCCCCCAGCTCAGGGCTGCTTTTTAGCTGTGGTATCAGGACAGTGCACACGTCTAACTCAGAAGCCAGCCTTAGAGCCCATCTCTCTTTCTCTGTGTCTGCTAGGAGCTTTTTCTTTTCTTTCTTCCTATATTTATTTTGGAAGAACAGTAATGCACCCACTAACAAATATTAAGATCCTGGAGGTTGTAATCTTGTGACAAATGGGGAGGTTCTTACAGGGGCGCCTGCATAATTTAGGTTCCTCCTGCAACTCGCTGCTAGGGCTTAATCACATCGGAAGCAGAGTGATTTAATGCTTAAGCGTCTAAGCACCTGCCTGTACGCTTTCCTTTAGTTTCTTATTTTAGCCTCACCCAACGGTTCTCAAACCGTTAGCGTGCACAAGGATTACCATATAGATTTAAAACTGGGGGAGCTGTAACTCAGGGACCGGTTAGGGGATTTCAAGGGCAACTTGGGCCGTCTGAGAATTATAAGGAGGAAAAGAAATCAACCACTGCGCCCTCATAGGTCTGAAAAGCACCTCGAGATCCAATCTCTTCTCCAAACAGCTTAGTGCTTTCATTCGGGGCCTGTCGCGGCGGGCTGTGAGCCTCCTCCACGGAGGTCGCGTTTGCCGAACGTGACTTTCGCAGCTGATTTTCCTCTTACCTCTCACCACGGATAACATCTTGCTAGAAGGAAGACTGTCACAACATGGGTGGTAAAAAAGGGTGCACCTTACCGTGGTTCTTTTCTCCTTCACACACCACAGCATCGATGCACCAGAAAAAGGCAGAGATGAGCGATGGGATCTGGGGAGGAGGGAGGGGTGGAGATCTGTGGATGTTGAGGTCTGGTGACTCTTCAGGGCTCAGCCGTCAATCCTCCTTTGTGGTTGGCAGGGGGTCGGGTGAGGTTATCAGCTGTTCCCAGTCCTGGGCTAGCCACCAGCCTCTCCGATGCACGAGGCCCCAGCGAAGAAGAGGATAATGGGGCCTAGAAACCACAGGCCCAAAGAGTTTTGTCAGTCAAGTTGGCAGACTGACAAGCAAACGTGTCTTACGTTTCTACCTCGACAAATTATCCCTTGGCCACGGCCTAACTTGGAAGTCTTGAAACTGTTGGGTCTGCGGACCGAGGGTCCACAAGGTGCTCATACCTTATTACCCAAGTGTAGAGCAACACAGCCTGAGCAGTAAACACCGAAACCAGAAAACAGACCAGGCCCCGAGGAGAGTTCTAGAAAACTGAATCATTCAAAGCAGGGCATGGTGTTTTCGTGTCCTGCGGCTGCTTTCGCAAACTACCACAGGTTTGAAAGCTGAGAACGACAGAAATGTGTTTGGGATTATTTTCAAATACTCACATACATGACTGTTGAAAGAGAAAGAACTTAAGCGTGTCCTGTAGTTTATAATAGAGAGATAAATGTTTTCACCTTGGAAATTGTAAAAAGCCATTATCAATGATGAGATATATATATATATATATCATTGATATATATATATATTTAATTTGGCCATTTTTTCCAATATCAGGGAGGAAATGTGATAGACAATGATTGAGGATAAAAGGACTCTGTAGCCAACTGTTTTTCTAACGTAGTTCCTATGAATCAATGCTATTTTCATTTGTAGTGAACAGCCAGCCAATCCTACCACACTGGAACAAAATTACTTGAGCATTTTTTTTTAAAAAGAGGTGAATGTCTCAAATTGGCTGAGCTTGATAACAAGTTTTTTTTTCCCCTGTGAATCTGAGATAGCGGTCTTGAATTCCATTCAACGTTTCAATTAAACTCACAATGCATTTATTGAGAGACCAAGAAATGCCAGGCACCGAGTGAGGTCTGGGAAACAGAGAGATAAATTAAATGCCATAGGTCCCCTCTGAGAGGCTCACTATTTAGCACGTGAGAGAGAGACAGACGCAAACCATTAAGCAAATGGAAAGGCAAAGGATTAAACCATATGGAAAGGTTATGATTAAAATGCTGGGAAATGGAGAGAGAGGAAAACCCACCCAGTGTCCATCTTTGTGGGAGTACCCAGTCAGTCTCTGAGTGGATGGACTGAGATTCTCTCCTTTCCCTCCTTGTCCTACTGGAATAGAAGGTAGCGTCGATCATCTCTAGCTTGAAATGCTGATCGCCTCCTACTGATTCCTGAAGTGTGGCCTTGGGCCTCCCTCCCCTGTCCCCCTAAAACCAGCCTCCACACAGGGGGACCATACGTCTATCCGCCTACAACCTCCACTGCCATGGGAACTTGGACTAAGACTGGGTCTCCCCACCACCCACTGAGGCCTTCTCCCCCTTCCCAGACCCTCTCAGCCTTGTCCCCCAGGGAGAGTCTCGGCCCTTGCAGTTTTCCTGGCTCTCCATTGGTTTATTTTCACCCAGCTCTCTACCCAGTATCTTCCTCGGAGAGTATCTGATTAGAGTATTTGAATACTCTGAGCTAATCAAGGTTTATTGGTTGGTTGGTTTTCTCAATAATTACCAATTTGGTTTCGTCGGTGGTGTGGCTTTCCCCGATGTTCCACTGAGATACAATTTCCTGGAGGTAGAGAGCAGGTTAATCTTGTCCATGAACAAACAAATTGACACCTGGCATGAGCAGCAAATTCTAAAGCTGTGCCACTCAAGGTGGACATCTTTTTCTCTTGGGTCCGGTCGTGAGGCCTGAACTCTGGGCCTGGGCTCTGTCCCTCAGCTCTTCAGCTCAAGGCTAGCGCTCTACCACTTGAGCCACAGCGCCACTTCCAGCTTTTTTTTTTCTTTTTGCTTATGTGGTGCTGAGGAATTGAACCCAGGGCCTCAGGCATGCAAGGCAAGCGCTCTACCGCTGAGCCACCTTCCCAGCCCTAGTTGGACATCTTGATGGAAAGAATTTTCAAAAAAAAAAAAAAAACAAACAAACAAAATATAAGCAGACAAAAAGCCCAAAAATGAACACACACACACACACACACACACACACGAAATACCTCCAAACCCAGCCTTAGACATAGCTGACATTTTGACTCCAAACCCCTCGGCCTACTTGAGCTCACCCAGTAAGATCACAGCGCGTGGCTGTCAGGTTTTTGTGAGACACTATTTTAGCATTCTGCTCTTCCCAGTCAGAGCCTGAATTACGACACGGTGGTGAAAATGAACTTTCGCAGAGAAATTACAGTGTCACTTTACAGGGGGAGCAGCGGGAGAGATAAAGTTGAGGTAATTTGCATTCGTTCTGTATTCCCTGCTCTGGGCCTCCACAATAAAAAATATCTGTAATTTCTTTGCAAACCAGAGAAGCTTCTGATAAAGACACGTCTCGGTCAGCAGCTCTGGTTTTTCCGTCTCCGTGCTGTGGTTTCGGTCTGGCAGCTTCATCTCTCTCTGAGTTGTTGCCCGAGTCTCTAACTAGTATCTTCTGTATGCCAGTCATCTGCAATGAGAGGTTAAGCTGATGGAAAGGTCAAGCTTTAAAAAAATAAAGCTTCTGGCATTCAAAGTTGAAGCCGTAAACAACAGAAGAGGCTGGTGACATGGAACAAATGGGCCTTAATTGGCCATTAGACCCAGACTACATTGAAAATAAATACCCAGCTCTACGTTCTGGGTGGTGTCCGCCACCTCTCAGACCATGTCCCTTTGTGGACCTATCTATGTCTGACAAATACCCTCTAATTCCTTTCTCGTCAAAAACTTCCTCTGGGTGCTGGCACACTAAGTACCTGGTATAAAGAAATCCCTTTCCTCCAGTCCTCCACTTCATCATGCCTAATCATTACTTATTTGTCTAATTCAGGAAACATTTGAAGGTTTTTTTTTAATGTAATCATTCTGATGAGAAAAAAAAAACCACGCTACTAGACTGGTGAGGGCTTTTGAAGGCTGTTAAATCCATGAGAGCATAAAATAGTGAATTCTAATGATCGTCTCAATTAGACAGGGAGGAAAAAGAAGCAGGAAGTTCTTTGTCAAAGTGAAAGGAACGCGTATGAGGCTTGGCCAGTCTGGGAAGCCACCACGGGGCCCCGGGGACGCGGCCAGGTTTTCTATTATCGGGGTTCGTCTGAGAAGGGGCTTGGGCTGGCACATCCCTTGGGGACACGGGGGTTGGAGCCGGCAACGGACGGGCAAAGGTCACGTTTGAATAAGACAGCCTGGAGTTCGGTGATTAGGGGCCTCGTAGGCGACCAAGATCCCAAATCAGCAGGCGCCACGAGACCCGTCAGTGGTGAGAGGTGAAGCGGCCATTTGCTCAGGTTCAAGGTCGGATGGGAGATGTTGACGGATTTCCACCACCAGCCTGGGATGTCGAAGGACTCCAGGATCTAGATGAGCCACAAGAACTGTCACGCTTTAGAGCAAACCAAGAATCGCCAGCCGTTAGACGTTCTGGACCTCTCAAAGCTGCAAAATCCCGTACAGTGGCCAGGCCAGGTCCTTCATTCACACTAGCTACGGACACCGCCCTCGGTACTCCTCCTAAGCAGGTGGTTGAGAGAACTCTTACAATCTATCACGTGGGGTGATTCAAGCCGGTCATCATCTACCTAGCTAGAGGCGTCAGGCCTGGATGGTTGGACGGTTCGAACTTCGGACTCCAGGGACTTTGTAAAGAGCCAGATGTTATTAGGCCAGCGTTTTTCCCCCCTCCCCCTGCTCCCTTCCCCTCCCCCCCTCCCCCCCCACTTAGATTCCTATGTAAAGACTGAAATAATCAGGAAATGATAAGCACCTAGCCACGCCCTTTATGTAAATGAGGCAGAAATGTACATTATGTGCTCTGCCAGCACAGCAGACACTGAGTTTCAGCCGTGAACCACGCTCTGGCATACACGGAATTATCTGCCGGAATTATCTAAGATGTCCTGGGAGCAGATTACATCTCCCGGAGAGGTGAGTGTAACTTAAAAGTCATTGATTCTGTATTTGAGGTTTCTAGAAGAAATTGAGCATAGAATACAGACAGATCGCACGACACCCCAGACCCCGGCACACACACTGTTTCCTGCATTATTAATGTCTGATGTTAGTTCAGAATTAATTTGTTATAACTGATTGGTTATTTTATTTGTTTGTGTGGGGTTTTTTGGGTTTTTTTTTTGCCAGTTCTGCGACTTGAACTCAGGGCTGAGCTTCTTTTGCTCAAGGCTAGCGCTCTACCACTTGAGCCACAGCGCCACTTGCGGCTTTTCCTGTGTCTGTGGTGCTGAGGAATGGAACCCAGGGCCTCATGCACGCAGGGCAAGCGCTCTACCACTGAGCCACCTTCCCAGCCCCGATTGGTTATGACAACTAATGACTAATAAGCGAGACACTATTGCTAAACTAGTTTGTCGTTTACGTGGGTGTATCCAAATCAATTCTTCCCTAATTTATTTTCTCTTCTCAACATTGAGAACCTGTTTACTTAATTGCTTAAAATTCTAGCACACATATTTTAGCAGTACCAGAATTTTTAACCTTGTACTTCTATGGAAAGAGACTTTATCAACTAACGTACAGTTCTATTTCCCCTTTGTCTTATGGACTCCAGGAGATAGATAGATTGATGATGGAGAGATAGACAGACAGACAGAGAGAAACATAGATGATAGATATATAGATAGAAGCTATATAGGACAGATAGACAGGCAGATAATTAATTGATAGGCAAATGATTGGACAGATAGATGATAGATAGATAGATAGATAGATAGATAGATAGATAGATAGATAGATAGATAGATAGACAAATAGATTGATATAGTAATAGGTACATTGGGAGATAAATAATAGGTAGGTAGACAGACAAACAGAAGGATATTGGATATAGATGTACATTATCAATACAGATATCTTTCTGTCTCTTTAGTTTTTTGCTGAAGTAGCAAAGTAGAAATGTTCTTTGTCTTCTATAAAGTTTGTCTCATGAGATATCAACCAACTCATAGCCTGTCCAACTCCTCACTTGGTATTTTCTTTAAATGATATATTCTACACAACTCAAGACCTTCCGGGTGGTGAAGACCTGGTCAGCAACTTAAATAAAACAATCTGGTTAGCAATATTAGTGTTCCAAACCCAGCCGAGAAATGGCAACATGGATGGAGCATGGATAGGACCAAAATATCTCAGGCGAGAGGCTAGGTGGGGTAGTATGGATGGAGCTTCTGACAAAGATGAAGGCAACAATAAGGGAAACGCTAGCATTCAAACGCACAGAGTTGATTTAAAACACACAACGTGCCAACAATTCCAGCCTAGCAGCGCCTCATTTCTAAGCCGTTTCCAGGTGATCCGGAGGCTCTGGAGATCTGGCCCACACTGGAAGCACTGGTCCAGGGTTTATAAAGTCAGTGGCTTAAAAAAACAAAGTCAGAAGGTCAGATGAACCCTCTGTGCTATTACAGGTAATATCATTGCCTGGGGGAAGACGCCTCAAACGAAATTTTAGGTATCTAAATGAAATTAAACTTGGGCCTGGGAGCGGCCTTCATTTTGTTGTGTTTCATGATCACAAAATAAGACAGCCTGGAGAAGGAAGTTCTTACCTATAATGGTGATCATGAATAAGGTAGCACACAGGAAGAAACTAACATTCACTTGTAAGTAAATTTGGGGTTTTTTTGTTGTTTTTTTTTACACACACCAAATATCTAGAACTCTATATTGGAAACTTCAGACAAACATGTTCTCACCAGCTTTGTTGCTCATGGTTTTATTTGGACTAACTCTTTAATAAGATTCTTATTTTAGTACTGAATGAGTTCTGAATCAAGCCTTCATTTCTGTGATTCAAACTTAATTATTCTACCTGCTGGCTTCCCCAAATAAAAACGCTTCTGCCTCCTGCAGGAATACCTTGGCAAAAATGGAAAAAGGCAGATGACTGACAAGAAGCACACAAATATACCTGGAGCGTGCTCAGTAACAGGAACATTTTGTAAAGAGCTTTTTTTTTTTTCCGTTAAAAAAAAAAAAGAGGCGTGTTCCATGAAAGACTGAAATACTGAGACGAAAAATGTTGTTTTCGAGAAGAAACTAGGTAAAGATTGAGAAAATCTAACCCTCCCAGAGCAAATCTAGAAATGTGACCTACACCTGTGACATTTTTAGTGTGGCATGAAGTCTGTGGAGTTATTATTACCATAACAATATAGAACATGGTAAGGGTATTTTAATCAAAGACGATGATTAGAATGACTCAAATCTGAGCTTTGCCTCACGCCGTGTATTAAAATAGTTCTCTCCCATACACCAATTATACCTGTCAGAGTAAATGGGAAATAATTCGTTTCGGAAGTAACCACGGTCTTAATGCTCTCTACCCGCTGACTCAGAGCGGATGAATACTTTTCAAAACAGCTGTGATTTTCCCTCAGCCTGGCCCACAGGCATCTCCTCATTGTTGGACGATGGCTCAACAACTCATTAGTTTGAGCCAGTTAACAACCCTCTCCTTCAAGGCTGTGAGGTGCTCATCTCTCATGATACCGCCCAATGCAGTCACGCCTGTCAACCTAGCTACTCAGGAGACTGAGATCTGAAGATGGTGGTTCGAAGCCCACCTGGGCAGAAAAGTCCTTGTGAGACTCTTATCTCCAATGATCCACTCAAAAACCAGAGGTGGTGCTGTGGCTCAAGTGGTAGAGCGCTTGCCTTGAGCACAGAGAGTTTAGGGACAGCGCCCAGGACCTGAGTTCAAGCCCCACATCTGTCAGAAATACATATAGATATAGATAGATATCTATAGATATATCCCAGAAATTTAGATAAAAAATGGAAAGACCCCTTTATTGAGAATGTGTGCTTTCCTACTCAACCCTTTTAAAACAGCTGCTTCCAATGAAAGATCATCTCTAAGGGAATAGGATTTGGTTTTGTTTTACATTGAATCCAAATGCCTAAAACTGTTCCTAGACCCATGTAAATACTCAATCTTTTTATAAATGAGTAAATGAACATTTGACACGTTAGAATAGAATAGCAAAAAGAAGGTGGTTCTTTTTTTTAAGGGAATTCCCAGGTGAAAGGAAAACACATATAAACAAATAGAAATAAAGTAGCAGGTGGTGAATTACTTAACATGCAGGTATAAAAACAAATATGAGAGGAGGAGAGGCTAAACTTTGTATCAAGTTGGGAGTTAGAGTGAAGGCAGAACAAACTTCCCCAGGGAGGAGGGCAAATGCGTCTTAAACAATTGTCCAGGCAACTCCAAGAAACCAAAGGAAGGTTCCAGAAGAAGGCCATGGTGTGCGTAAGGATATGAATTTCTGTAGAAGCATTTTCTAGTTATGACAGGAACCCTTGTTCGTGTCATCCGTAAGCGTTTAGAATACATAAATGACGACGGGAGAGACGCTCTGCTGACATGAAAATCAGAAAGTGGAGTAACTAGAACGGCGGTGGCAAAACCAAGTGGCGGAGAAGCCAAGTGAATTAATTAATGGTTAAGCCAAGTGAATTAATGGTTGTAGGTTACACAGGGGTTACTAGCATATGGGCTCAGCCCTTTCTTTCTCTAGGAAGGTAACCTTACACAGGAATGTTATAAATTGTTAGCCGGCTCCCTGAGAAATCTACCTATACATTCCTTCATTAGACTGTTATACCCAAGAAATCAAGTTAGGATCCAAAGACTTATTTAGTGACCTATGTTGTGAATGTTCCCTCTCGCCTTTATCTGCTTCATTATTTCCTTCCTTCCTTCCTCCCTTCCCTCCCTCCCTCCCTCCCTCCCTCCCTCCCTTCTTTTCTTCCTCCCTCAGCAGTTCTTGAGTTCATGCATAGCAGGTCTCTTTGCCCTGGACTTAGGAGAAAACCCTTCATCTCCAACCTCACGTTCCCTAAGGTCACTGGAGTGTCTAATTCTACTAATCGCCTATCTGTTTAGACCTAGGATTTCAGGGTCCAATAACATATTGCCTATGGAGTCATTCCCAGAGTTCCCCCCCGCGGGTTCCAGTGTTGAACATCTACTTTTTCTTCCATACCTTATTGATTGCACATTAGTTTATGGTTTCTAGAATGAAAAGGGAAATTTATTTTCATTGTGAAGCTGCTGTATCTCAACAGATTTCAGCTATTTGCCTTCTCTTTGGGGCTCTGGGGAAGGGGATGGGGGAGGGAGGGAGGGGACCGATGGGTGTTCATGTTGATTTTTGTCAGGAACCGCGTGCCGTGTCCGCGTTGATAAACCTTCCTTCTACCCAGAGCAAGCGTTTAACTCCGAGTATGCTCATTACCAGCATTTCACAAATGGATCCAACTGGGCCGTAGCCAGACTGAAGTAGGAGCTCCCCATTCTCCTCCGCTGCTCCCCTCTCGGTGACTTGTGCCTGTCATTTGCCTGTGTTAGATCATCCCATGTAATTCGGTTGCCGGCGTGTTGTTCCCAGGCCGTGCAGCGCCGACTGCTAGGAGACGCTCCAAGGGATCGGGTCGTAACTCACCCTGCCTGAGCACTCAGGAAGGCGTGTGGCAGCTCCCCACACAAGTGGAAAGTGATCAGGCCTTGAGCAGCAAGGCCTCTGAGACTGGCTGTCTCTGATAAGCACATGGGTCGCGGTCCCACTATTAGTCACGAACATCTTACATCGGAGTCCATTCCCTCCTGTGTCTCCCCCCTCACCCCCTGTCTTCTCCAATCTCTTCCCGGCACTTACCACCAATGCCACCCCACCCCACCCCAAATGGCTGGACCACAGCTGACACGATTCCAGGCGGCGATGTGTCCTACATCCACACAGACAGGCTGCAGAGAGGAGGATCTTTTCCTTGAACCTCCTTTGCAAAGCTGGGGGCAATTTCCCACAATACCCTGCAGGTCATCCCGGTGTTGCATTGGCCTAATTCTGTCCTCCGAGTCCCTCATTTCGTTCTGGGACAGGGCGGGCTGCACAGCCCGCTGTTGCAGCCTGGGTGGTAGATGCCAGGGGTCTTGACACCAGCCTGAAGACTGGGAAGGCCTTGGGGAATCCTCTTTTGAGTCAAGGTCCATTTATCTGATGTCCATTTATCTGATGGTGACTACTGCTGATTCTTCGTATCATAACTAATGATCTTATTTCTGCGACTGGGGATCTTAGAAAATGTCTAAAGAATAAAATACATGCTGTAAGATATCAGATCCACCTCCCACGTATCTGACTGTGGATCTCTTTTTAGATAATATATCGTTTATGTCTTATAAAAGATGCTGAGACAATAAGGTCCCGTTCTCCGGACCCTGGGATCATCGTGTGTTTGCTTTCCCGTTTCATCTACAAAGTCGCAAGAATAAGCCGGGCTACTCCATTTTTTTTTTCTGGATTTCAAATCACCTTGTCTTGGCCTGAGGGGGAGAGAAAGCAAAAATTCAACGAAGCTCCACAAATGCACGTCTCTCTTGTACGACACCACTCAACCCCAGTCATTTTGGGGAGTGGCTCCCGTTCTCTTTTCTTGGGGATACTGGGGGTTCTGGGGGGGCGAGGGGTGTCACAGCGCCGGTAGAAGGCTGAGGCTTCCCCTCATCCTCTCTCCATAGCCCTGGACTGGGTGGGCATCTGCTTTCCTTCCCGGCTGTGGTCCAGGCAGATGGAGGAGCACACGTCCACAGAGGCTGGGCAGCAAGGCTTCTCAGTCCTGCTGACTGTCTCCCTTGGAGTCTGTCCTTCTGCCAGTAGCTCTGGCCGGTCTGTGTGAATGCCTCACTCTGCCCGGTGCCCTTCTGATCTAGAGATGGAGGACTGGGGAACCTGGCTCAGGCGAGGAGACTGTAGGGAGGGGTCCCAATGCCAGCTGCTGTGTGGAGATGAAGTCCCAGAATGCTCGCTGGCCGGAGGAGTCACACCGCCAATGGTGTTCCCACTGTCTGACCCTCCCTGGCCTTGGGAGAATGGGTGAGAGTCCCTCCCCACACCCACAGCCACACAGGTTAAAGGTGAAGGAAGAGCATCTCACAGAAAACACTGACTGGCGCTCCGAAGGCTAGGTTAAGGAACGCGTGTGTTTTGGACAGAGAGTCTCAACCCAGCCCTGAGGTTCGGGCCAAGGAGAGGAGCGTAGACTCAGGAAGCGGCCTTCTGAGGTATGCGATCGGGGACTTCTGTTGTCATGGGCCTCGTCCCCGGCATTGGTGACACGGGCTCCCCCACACCCCCAGTAACAGCCCCAAGCCACTAACCAACGCAGGCTCCCGGAGCAGATCCAAGCCCGGGGCACCGGAGCCAGGTAGATAAACTCAGCTGGGCAGGTGCTGGGGGGGGGAGGGGGAAGGGGGGAGGGGAGGGGGGAGGGTACATGTGCAGATAACTGTAATAGGTCCATCTAGGTGTATGGCAACGCTTACAGAGGGAAAATGGGGCTCAGCCATGACCTGAGCAGAAGATAGGGGCGATCTTACCCAGCAAAGCCTCCAGTCAAGGCTGGTCCTTGCCTGGGAGCAGAGGTGTATTTCATCTCTGGAGACTGTGTTGTGTACAGCCGGCTGCTGTTGTACCCTTGTGAGAAGAAAAGACACAATCTGTTGAGCGGACGAAAATGGCAGCTCGGAAATGTAGCCGGCGTCAGTGAAGGGCGTTTGTCATTGGTGGTCTTAAAGTCACACCGACTTCTCAGAGAGGATAATCGAGGCGTGATGGGCAGACCTGTGTAGGAGGCTTTACCTTCTGTCTTGCCCATCCATCCACCCACCCATCCATCCGTCCACCCACCCACCTATCCATCCATCCATCCATCCACCCATCCATTCATCCATCCATCCACCCATCCATCCATCCCTCCATCCCTCCATCCCTCTGTCCATCATTCATCATGCCTAGAATGTGCATTCTTAACAGCACATGAGAGCTCTGAAGATAAACCAGAAACAGCCCCTGGGTTCATTGGCAGCCCCGAAGAGCCATGTTAGCAGATGATACTATGATACGATCAATCCAAGGAATGCTCAAAACACCTTTTCCAGCTCAGCCTTCCACCCCTTCCCACCCCACTCCATCTAGAATACAGCAGGGTCTTCCTCACGACCCCAGCAACCTCAACATCATCTAAAAGTAACCCAGACTCCATAACCCCCTTCCCCGCTTGAGATTCTCTCCTGCACTCTCTCTCTCTTGGGCTTCAGTTCAAATCTGGATGGGCAAAGGCACTGGAACAGTCCTTCTTGCTTGGAGACCTCTTCGTTCCTGCAGCTCTCCTCTCTCTGTGGAAAGATCCAGAACTGGCCCTGATTTCTTCCTTCTTGTCCTTCACATTTGAGCCCAGTGAGGCTCTACCGCGCCCACCTTCCACTCTCTCCAGCTCTAAATGGCTGTCGTCCGCCATCTTTCCACAGGTCTTCTCTCTGTCTATCTGTCCTCTCCCCTGGCCTGTAAACAAGAAGCCAGTGCCTCATGCCCTGGGCTTATACTCAGCCCTGGGTGACTAACCCAGAATCTCCGCTGTCCTTAGAAACACGGGGCTCTTCTGCCAGTGGGGTAATAGCATTTCCATCTACTCACAGTGCCAGCTTAGGGGCAGGCCGTGGAGAACAGGTCAAATGTTGAGGGAGACACGTGGCCATGAATCCGATTCGGCACGCACGGCGCCCGCAAGGACTGCCGGACAGAGCCTGGCACATAACAGAGGCAGCCGCCACGTTGAAGACATTAACATTAGCCATGGACGGAGACAAATAACCCAGCGCCATCAGATTCATTAGAGACAAATAGATATAATTGCCCAAGGACAGATGGGTCGTTGTCCAAAACGCGTTTCTCCGTCTATAAAGAGGGAAGAGTCATTGAAACGATGTTTATTTGTTTTCTCTCTCAGCTGTCTGTTTTCCCCCTTTACCATCCAAATGGGAAGCCAAAAATCTGCCTTGTTATAGGAGATGAGCCCTGCCAGCCATAAAAAATTTGGCAGGATAGAGGAAAAGAGTCTTTTGGTGAAGAGGGTATGATTCACTAAAGAGAAATCTAATAATAGTGAGGAAAGTAAGTGTACGCACGCAGAAAGGGCCGAGGAGCTTTGGTCTTCACGGGCTGACAGAGCAGGGTTGGGGATATGTGAAGATGTTTACTGCTCACTCTGAACAGCAGCTCATGTCTGGTTTATAAAAGATAACTGTGGTTCACTCCATTGATGCCCCAAGTAGCATCCTTGGAGGGAGCATTTGATAAAATGTCCTTTGTTTACTATTTATATTTGGAAACACAGTCCATGTTTAAACTACTGGTGTGAAAAGAAAAAAATAAAAACGTTGAGGGCTGGGAAGGTGGCTCAGTGGTAGAGTGCTTGCCTAGCATGCATGAAGCCTTGGGTTCGATTCCTCAGTACCACAGACACAGAAGTGTATATGGCTCAAGTGGTAGAGCACTAGCCTTGAGCAAAAGAAGCTCAGGGACAGCGCCCAGGCCCTGAGTTCAAGCCCCAGGACTGGCAGAAAAAGAAAAAAAAAGAAAGCCAAAAAAATGAAAAGTTTTCGACTGCAGTCTCCTCAGACTGCAAGGAACTTCTTTTTATCAGTCAACAATATTTATTGAATACCTTCTGCGTGTCAGACGGTGTTAATTAAAGTTTGTTCCCTTTTGTCTCTCGGAAATGCTAGTCTCTTTATCATCGTGTGTTGTGTAATTAGGGAGGTGACACCTTTTCTTCATCTTTTAGGGGGAAAAAAGCTTCTAAATTGCGCGTGACTCTCTGTGGAGGCGTCTCACGTTTAAAATCTTCCGCAACCCACTCAGCTCCCCAGCAATTATTTTAAAAAGTGGGCTCCATCTCAGAAACCCTGGCCAGAGACCTTTCCGCGTCGTGGCCAGATAGTTCTCGCGAGCGTGGACATCCTGAGGAGCAACCCCGTAGCCTGCGACACGCTGAAGTGTGTGAGGTGTGTGTTAGGCCAGGACGAAGCAGGGTACCACCTCGGTTCTTGTACAAAGGGCTCCCAGACTCTCTGCTTCACTCCTAAAGGGAAGAGTGTCCATTGCCCGACTTGTAAAATCCCTCTGGCATCCGCCCTTTGGTTTTGGGGGGTCCTGAGCTAGGAGGCCCTGCACCCCACACCTGTAACGGCCCCATGGCAGAAGGTACACGTCTGCCCGCGCTCAGCAAATGCACTGCCCCACACGTTAATTCTTCTTCATGCCTAGCGCACTAGTGCCTCGGCGTGAGGGGCGATCACCGGAGCGTCCCGTCAGCCCCAGCGACGCCGTTGGCCGTCATTTGAAGGATCCACCTTGTGACTCAGTTTCCCGCTGAATGCTCATCACGTTTTCCTGGTCCTCCCTGCCGGCCGGTCACCTTGTCCCACGGTGGCTTCCCACGAAGCTACAGCCCGCGTGCATAGAGCATGCGCACACACACACACACACACACACACGCACGCACGCACGCACGCAGCATCTCACACTCCAGTCATCTGGGAATCTGGGGATCTTACACTCCCAGGTGGGATGTGAACCCCTGGCCAGGGGAGGTCTTGGGGGGCTCTGTGGAGCTGGGTGGTGAGCCCACCCAGAACTTTCCAGTTCTTCATGTTAGAGAAGGCGCTCAGGTTAGAAATCCCAGCACACTCACCGGCCAGGCCTCTTTGGAGCTGAGTCCGGTGTAGAATCCGTGCTCCCAGAGTGCTGGAAAGATGTCCAGGGGAACGAAGCATCTGGGCGTGGTGCCTGGTGTCCGCCATCCTCGCCACGCAGGAGGTCGAGCTTGGGAAGATCGTAGTTCGAGGCCAGCTAGGACCAAAAGCCTGACCAGATACTGTGGCCGCCAGTAGCTGGGGCCTGGCGTTACGTGCCTGTCACCCCCAACACGGCTGGAAATGTTATTAGGAGGAGGACAACGCAGCCCGGCCGAGGGGAAGGAGTGAGCCCCAAGCTCAGTAACCGGAAGGAAAAGGGCTAGAGGCGCGACTCACGCGGCAGAGCACCTGCCCGACAGGATGAAGCCTCCTGTTCAAGCTCCTCCCCTGCCCCTCTCCCAACTACGAAATTATAGAAAAAAGAAAGCGATCCACCTGCGAGTCCCACCTTCTCGCGAGAAAATGTGGCATCCTGCGGCTCCGACGCCATCCCCCGGGACAGATCGCCAGAGGTGCACACCGCAGGCGGAGAGCAGCGCCATCACGCTTTGGACTCAACTCTGAGTCTGGGGGAAAGCGTTGTCAAGACATTATTGTCTGCTTGTTTTGTGGTGGTTTGTTGTCAGGTCCTGCCCGTTGGTTTGTGGATGTCTAAAAGCGATCTTCTCCCATCCGTCACATACCCAGAGAGACATATTATCTTTATCACCTAAGCAAGGCAGATGCTGGAGCTCAGGGCAGATGGATGTGCTGTGGGGCGGCCGGACTAAATCAGCCTGCTGGGTGAGTAGAGGGGAGGGGAGAGTTCGCTCTCACAGCCGTAGGGATTCGAACTTGAAAGTGGTTCAGGAAGACAGGAAGCATCGGCCGTCGCTGAGACTGGGGATGTGGGGCGAGAGTTAATTACCCAGGAACCTCATGTTTGAAGAGGAAAAGGAGAGCTGGGGACCACAGAGCCCTGTTTGTGTGCTGCGAATATTAAAAGTGGCAATTATCAGAAATAATTGAGCCTTAGGAATGGAGAACGGATAAATAAATAGAAACCGGTCTTGGGAAAGAAAAAAAAAATACAGCTCCGAGGCTAATTAGTGGCCGCCAAAGACACAATGGGCTACAAATGAAAGGGAAATTAGGGGAGAATTAGAGACTGAGGAGAACACGTCACGGACACGAGGACAGAGGAAGAAGAAGAAAAAAAAGCAGAAAAACGTCCTTTAAGGCCAGAAAACTTTTGATTAAGTGGTTGGGGAAAACAGTGGGAGGCATACTGAATCCTGCAGAGGGTGTGTGTGTGTGTGTGTGTGTGTGTGTGTGTGTGTGTGTGTGTGTGTGTGTGTGTGTGTGTGTGTGTGTGTGTGCGTGCGTGTGTGCGTGCGTGCGTGTGTGTGTGTGTGTGTGTGTGTGTGTGTGTGTGTGTGTGTGTGTGTGTTATTCTAGAAACCCTGGGCTTGGCACAGAGCTCCTCCCGAAGGGGCCTAGCCATTTTTTTCCAGCCATGACCCCTCCATTCAACCTGCAGGGAGATCTGCTTCCACGTGGCAAAATCACAGGTTACCATTCTCCTAATCCCATCTGTCAACATCCATTGTAAACACGTATCCCGTGAGACTTCTTCCTTTAATCTGCTATAAAAATAAACACTCTGGCTTTCAGAATATTTCTTCTAAGCCATCTTTTTTCTTCTTTTTGTCGGTCGTGGGGCTTGAACTCTGGGCCTGGGCGCTGTCCCTCAGCTCTTCAGCTCCAGGCGAGCGCTCTACCACTTGAGCCACAGCACCACTTCTGGCTTTTTTCTTATGTGGTGCTGAGGAATCGAACCCAGGGCCTCATGCATGCAAGGCAAGCGCTCTACCACTGAGCCACCTTCCCAGCCCTTCCCAAGCTTTCTTTTAAGGACTGTTTTGATTGTAGATGCTGGTCAGATTGCTAAGATGTAAAGGCATACCTTGTTAATAATAATAATAAGTAAATAACCTTTCCCGGGGTTGTTCCACATCTAGAGTCTGAGTTCTCCTGATCCAGGGCTCCCCTTGCTAAGATCCTCTATGGCTGTCCATCCCTCTCTCCTCCCTCTTCCCCAGGCGCCATCTTGAACAACCGCCCACCCACCTCCCCCTCCTTGATTCTGTGCCCCCTGTGCTGGCTGGAGGGGTTCTAAAGTCCTGGTTTCTTACCGGAAGGAAGCTGGGGAGGGGGCAAAGGAGAGGGGGCCTGCCCCCCTCCATAGCCCCCAGGGGAAGAAGTCTTCATTCTAGAGAAGAGGAGGGGGTGATGGCCAGCTCCATGTCCACTCTTCCTCCAGAGATCCTCCACCTACGCCGACACCTGCCGAAGCCCCACCTCCTTCTAAATGGCCGGAACGTGCTTCTTTAGACCAAGGGCAGGGGGGAAAACAGGAGAGAAAAAAAAAGATGGAGACATGGACGTTCCCGGGAGATTTCTCAGTGTCTGCCCACGGGAGGAGCTCCTGACTCGGTTCCTTGGTATCGCTCCCTCCCACACCCCGTGAGAACCCAGCGCAGGGTGGCGGGAAGAAGAAAACACTCCTAGCTGAGGCATGTAAAGGGTACAGACGCGGCTGGATACCAGACCTGGTGGTCCGGGCCTCACGCTAGTCACTGAGATAAGGCTCGAGGGAAATACGAAGGCCTGAACCATCCACAGGCTGAAGACGTACAAGGCTCACTTGGTCTTTCTTGTACCTACAAAGACAGATTTTATCCACCCAGCCTCTCTCCCTTCCTAAACGGAGCCTAGAAAAGATGTGGGCTGTAGGGACCATTCAGCGATCAGCCTGTTTCTTCCTGGAAAACTACCTGAATTGTATAGGGAGAGGTGTGTGTGTGTGTGTGTGTGTGTGTGTGTGTGTGTGCTCAAATTATTTGTCATGTCGATAGCTCTATGGAACTCTTGGAATAGTTTCTCACAGTTCAGGAAATAACCTGTTTGTTCATCTATCACGTAACCAGCCAGCCATCTGTTCACCTCTTCACACACGTATCTTCATCTCCTACAATCTCTAGGTTTATTCTATATTATATTGCATCTCATGCAATATATGATCTATCTATTATAATTTTTCTCTCCATATGTAATGTGATATATATCACATATTATACTTGACTTTATATATAAGTATTTTTAACTTGTATATAAGTTATATAAGTATACTTATAGTTAACTCATATATCTAAGATATAGCTAAACCAACTTAGATATATAAATTATCCATACATAAGTTATATAGGTTGCATATATATTATATATATAAGTTAACTATACATAGTTAACAATATATAAGTTAAGTATAATATAGATGGTTATATCAGTTGTATATTACATATGTTATATATAAGATATATTAGTTATACATGTATATAAGTTATAAATATTAGTTATACAGGTATATATTAGTTATACAGGTATATATAAGTTATATGTTATATATACCTGTATAACTAATATATATATAACTATGTAACATGTTCCATATAAGTTATACATAATACTTATACTTAACATCTCTCTATATATATTATACTTAACCGGAACCTTACAAATATAGTTAGGCTTGTCTAGAACATTCAGTCAGTCAGCTATTCAGGTTAAGGCTCGCAGTCAGGGATGAGATAAAGTAGGTTCCATTATTTAACTGAAGAGTTATTAAGCATCCATTTCCCAGGCGGAAGCTAGCGGGTCGATCTTCGTCTGGGAGAACCTCTGGCTTCTCTGGTTGGAACCTGACCTGTGTACACAAATCTACAAAAGGTCCCAGCGTGAGCGAAGGCTGAGGGCCGGGCTGTGGTCTGGGGGCTCGTGAGCCCCAAGCCCTTCCCGTGTTAACGGCTCGGTCTGCAGAGCGGCACTGCCTCCTGGGAATTACAGACAGACTCCTCACTCAAAGAATATTCCAGACTGGAAGACAGTTGGTTTTCCTCCCGTGGGGCTCGATCCTAGTGGGGAGCCGGACACTGTAGGAGGCTCCGTGAATTGCTCCAGGGACAAAATCTGCCCTGGGGTGGCAGATGGGAAGAGACCCGGAGGGTGTGGGGACCCAAGCGTCTCTCTGGGAGAAGTAAGAGGGCCTAGGACAGCGATGGTGGAGTCTTGGGGAGATATTCCCGCTGCGCCTTGAATTCAAACCTTTCATCACCTGACAAAGGCAGACACGTTCTCCCCGAGAGGACTCTGTCGGGGTTACAGATTCTGTGCCAACAAAAAGCGTGACAAGAATGATGCCAGGAAAACACGTTCCCTCGACTCTCTCCTCAAACCTCGTGTGTGTGAGAGGAAGAGAGCCATGTAAGTCACCCGCGCGCGTGAGCTGGGCGGGCGCGTTTGCACATCCAGAGACTGTGCTGGGGGGGGGGGGGGAAGGGGCTGTGTCCGCCTTGCGTTCCTTCTGAATGTTGCTTCTTTTGGTCTTCCTGGGTTCAAACCCGAGGCTCCTAAACTTGCCAGTTCCTAAGAAATGACTTAGGCGAGCTTTGGTATTTTCTTCCCTTCTTTTTTTTTTTCTTAAAGCATCTTCCTTTAGTTGTTCTTCTCCATCCCCTTTCACCTCGTTGCTTTCCATCTCCGTGTGGCTCCAAGTGTGAGTCCCAGTCTGTGTCCGATTCATTCTGCCGCCGCCGCCGTCACCATCATTGCACACGACCAGCGGCTTGGATTCTGCTCTTGAGCATCCCACAGCCAGGTTTGGAAGCGTAGGCCTCCTTACCCGGCCACGGGGTGGGCATCTACTCTTTTCTTTCCTTACTGACACCAGGGGCCCTGCCACAGGAAAAAACACACATTCTTCACTCCCAGGAACTCAGAGCTCCAACACGGAGAGCTGTGCCGATTACCGGAAAGACTTGACTGGCCACAGTACACTTCCAGTAAGTGGAGAGAGAAAGGGCGTCTCAGTTCAAACTCATCGATCAGAATTCCCCAACCCAACAGGCAAACACGGCTTTGGCTGGCGATGCGAAGGCTGAAGATGGATCTCAGGGCTGGACCGACGGTGGCGTGCCGGGAAGGCCACTGCAGAGATGGATGGTCGCCCTCCGAGGGCTCCAGCCCAACCCTGCCAAGACCTTCTCCTTAACTTTTTATCCAAGAGAAGCTCACAGTCTGAATGTCTACTCTGTCGAACCACAAATCCTAAGGATGTAAAACAAAATCCTCAAGGGCCCCTCGACCTCTTCTTTACCACCCCCGTTTTGGCAAAAAGGTAAATAAAAAGAAAGGAAGGAAGGGAGGAAGGAAGGAAGGAGGGGAAGGAAAGAAGGAAGGAAGGAAAGAAGGAAGGAGGGAAGGACGGAGGGAGGGAGGGAGGGAGGGAGGGAAGGAAGGAAGGAAGGAAGGAAGGAAGGAAGGAAGGAAGGAAGGAAGGAAGGGAGGAAAGAGATGCCCAGATCATCTGGAAGTGAATGGTGAGCTTCTAGGTAGCTCCAGCCCTTGTTCGTTAAGTGTCCTCTGGTGACCAGCCAGCCTTGTTGCCACCTGGGACTGCGTGAGGATTCAAGATCCTTCAGGCTCTACCCTCCATCCGCTCCTTAAGAAGACCCAGAGGGGTCACCGGCCTGCGCATGAGTTCGAGAAGCCCCTTGATCAGAAGTTGTCCATCCACGGAACTCCTGCCTGTCGGGATCTGGGGAAACAGATCAGAATGGATGCAGGGAGGGGAGGGATCTGAAAAGACGTGGTCATTTAAAGTATTTTGACATGCAAGACCCACAGAAAGTCATCTAAGGATTGTGAACAGACACGGATGCACGGAGTCCATTGTTAGCATCCATAGAAGTATCTAGAGGAGAGCCAGGGAATCCAATCAGCCTTCTGATGTTGTGTAGAGCAGATCGCTGCATGGCTGTCAGAAATAATTCCGTAGATGGGTTAACACTGGTCCCTTGAAGATCTAGCCCTCATCTGACCAGTTACTATTATGTCAGGGGCATTTCAGAATTACAAGTACCCTCTTCAACAGGTACTTGGCTTTCTGGGGTCGTGGGGAAAAGGGTAGGAGTCGTGTTCTTAGAGATAAGGCGATATCCGGGAATCATTGCGAGAGTACACGTGGAGTTGTACTGTTGTTTGTTCTCAGAAGCCCTTCTGCTTTTGATTAGTGGGCAGAGGTAGGGTCTCTAAGGGAAGGCTGTACCCTGGAAAGTGAATCAAACCATCCTAAAAGAAGCTCACCCCGCAACCTCAAAGGAAGCTGGAGTCACAGTTGTATTATACACCTCACACGCAAAACAGGTCATTCAGAGCTCTCCACTCTAGATGTAAGGGGTCCCAAACATCTATTGACATGGTTGAAAAGGAAGACTCAGTCAAGGAATTGGCAGTTGATTTATATCACTCGCAAGATTGATTGTTCTTTCTGTCTTGTCACTAATCATGTGGATGTATTTTGAAGCCATCAATCAAGCGGTAAAGAGCATACACGTCTTCATTTGAGCTAAATATGTTTACATGATTCATGAGCTTGCTCTCCTGGAAAGAAACCCAGAGTTGTAGTTTCATGCTGTTCACATGCTATTACAAACAGCAGTTGGCAGTAGGGTTCCAAAACGGGGTAGCTGGAGAAGATAAATACGCTCTAGAGAATTGAAATGAGACTGTACACAGTTCCTGTACGTGATAGATTAGGCAAATTATATGAAAATCGCAAGTCTTATTCCCTTTGTAGAAGTGTCAGGCAGCAGGAAGCTGTAGAAATTGCCGGCTCAAGCAAACAACTCTGGGAGAAAACCAGAATTTCAGCCCCAGTTCTGCTCTGTGCTAGGTTTCAGGGTGACTTGAGCAGTCACCCGGCTAGGTCTTGATCTCTATGGCGTCAGAAAAAGGGGATTCTGGGCTGAATAATTCCTCAGATGATTTTTCCGCCCAACTCCTGACCTACGTGACTGATTCTGAACACTATGTGAATTTCACATTTCACTGAGGGAAAAAAAATGGTTGAGTACACAGGCGAAGACCACTGCTCAAATGGTAGAGGGCTTGCCCGGCAAACACAAGGCTGACAGTTCTAATCCCGGTCACCCCGGGAGGAATTCCACAGTCCAGCCCGTGGGCGTGGCTGAGCTGCTGAGACCCTGCAGAAGAGGGTCGATGCTGGGAGAATAATACTTCTGAACACGTGACTGCCCTGGCTTGGAAGTGCTCTACCCCTTGGGCCACACTTCCAGCCCTTTCAGTTTTTAGTTGGTGCTTCAGAAGAGGACCCAAATCCTTCTCCTACTCCCCCGAGCAACTCAAATCACAGGCTTGCCGCCACACCTGCGTTTTTCAAGATGACAAAGTGACAGGACCATTTCTTCCTGTTTCTGTCTCCGGGCATCTCCATACCCTCAGAAAGGGTTGACGCTTATTACATGTCATGTTCTAGGTACATATCCATGCATGTATAGTTGCATGTATGTATATGTGTGTTTGTGAGTCATAGATGTGCAACACATATATATGCATATCTATATATGCGTGCAGAATTTCTTAGTTGATATAATTCAGCCCAGGACAAAGCAACGTACTCTATTATTCTATTAGCCAGCATGTATGTCTTCAACAAACATGGACGCTCTCTGCTGGAGTTTTCCAGTCCTGAGGTATCCCTCTCAGTGGGACCCCACAGTGAGCATTAGCGAGCCCCTCTTCCCCAGTCTGGAAGGGGGGTTCTCAGCCTAGGTTGCACAGAGACCCACAGAGCCGGGTCACGGAAGGTCACGGGGGGGGGGGTCTTTTCAACTTGACCGGTTAGTGGGTCACGTGGTCTGCCTTCCAAATCATACTCGCAGTGGTGACATCTTGGCTGGTGTAAAGCACCGTCCTCAAAGCGCGCGTGACACCAGCAAGGCCCTACGCAGGAACTTGGAGCCCCAGGCCCCGCGCCCGACTCTCCTGTCACCAGATCCCCCTCCCTGCCTTGGTACAACCCACGCGCTCAGACCACTTGTGTGTGAGCGTCCCGTGATCCTAGTGGTAACCAGTAGCTTATCATTCAGAATAATGTCATCACCATGGCCAGGCTGAGCTTAATGAGAATTCAGGCACACGGTAATTACTGGCTCCACATTGTCAGTAACAATGAACAGCGGTCGATCGGTAATAATCATAACGACGACCCTGATGAGCCCGTATTGACCTGGGGTTCGTATTGGTCTTTTTTGTGTTCTTCGCTTCATTCTTCTTTACCTCGGGAAAGCAACTGCAATTATTGTTACGTGAGGTCTAGAAGTTGATTGGACCTGATGCCAAAGCAACTGGAAAGCAGAAGAGAGTTGGGATCGGGTCCAGGTTTCTGTGTCCCTCTGCTCAGATTCCAACTGAGCTTCCGTCACAAGCTCTCGGTGGTGGGAGGCAAGTTAAATAACATCTCTGACTTCTAACTTCTCACTTGTAAATGGGTAATTATAGCAGCTAACCAGAGGATCATGAGGTCTAAACCACCCCATGGATGTCTATTGTGTCTGTAAGAGAATTGCTAATGTTCATGGTTGGTTTTTAATAATGGCTATTATTTTTAAAAAGAATTGGAAAAATTCAGCAAAGCAAGAAAGGAAAAAGTTCACGCTTCATTCCTTTTATATAACTGCTGGTAACAATAACAGTGGATTTTTGTCATTCCAGTTTTCCACTTAAATGAATGTCCAAGAATACTCGATTTTTAATCAACGTATTTTAATGCAAATATTACTCACTGAGTATGTTTTATAAAAATCTGAATATTATTCATCTTTTCAACAACTCTCTTTCCTTGTGGCCAGTATGGATCCTTGCATACAGTTTAAACGGTGCCTATTAGCTCATGACAGAAATGTGCTGTCGTTTGCCCTGAGCATATTATATAAGACATACTCCAGATCTGAAGTAATCCGAATACACATCTTTCAGGATCTATTTGATTAATTGATTGACATGAACCCACAGGAAACTATTTAATCAGCTCTAGGATATCTCAGAATGAGTACTTATAGGAGAAACTGCCTTCCGGGCCTCCATACGGACATTAATTTCACTGCAGCAAGAGCAGTGTTTCCTTGAAACTTTGACATCTATTCCCTTATCTTACTCAATTTGAGGGCTTCTCCACACACGGAACCTAAGCTTTGGTTCTGAGCCGCAGATCATTAAAGCTATTATCAGCAAAGGTAACTACTAGACGTAGAATTCAGAAATCCAGTCGTAGATCACAAAGGGTAAGCTGATTCCCCGTCCTGGTAGTGCCCAACCTTTGACCTGTACTTCAGGCGAGAAAGGACCTTGTGACCTTGAGCTAATCCAAGCAGAGGGCGAAGGAGGCCACTACTGAGGGGCGATTTCTGACTGCCCGAAATGTCCCAGTGGTGGTCAGATTGGCACATTCCAATTCAAGGCATGATACAATAACAGAGGTAATGTGGATTTCTGGTGATTTTTTATTATTATTTCCCATCCTGCTTAAGGTCATATTCTATAAAGGTGAGGGTCATCCTTTGGTCAGCTAATGTATTTAAACTTGTGACAGAGGGGGAAATTCAAAAATAAATGGCTATTGAGCAGAGACGCGGGGTAACAACACGCTAGACCTCCCTTCTGACCAATTGTAGGCATGGTTACCCACTGTTTTGATCCTTGCTAGCAGAATTAGTCCATCTTCTGATTGACTACTGTTCCTACTGTTTATTATTTCGGTTAATCCTTGATCAACTCTCTATTGTTACCCCCTCAGCCTTATTTTTAAAAAATGGAGGCTAACACTCTAAAGTCATATAGCATCTATGTGGTACAAGGCATTTCAAACAAATATCTCCCCTGGGAAGCTCTTTCTCTTAACCGAATTTGAAATACATGCATTATTGATGGAATTTTAATTTATGATGTCTGGCACTTCGCCAGGCTCCAAAACTCTCAGATCTAACTCTGAAGTGCGTGAGAGTATTTCAGCCTCCGTGTACTGGCTTGATAGCCGATGGTTTCCAGAGCCTGCCCCAGGCTTTGGGTGTGGACAGAGGCTCGGTGGACAGAGGCCTGTATTTTCTCCGCTACCATTTTAGCAAACTTCAATCTGTTCATTGAATACGATTCAAGAGCGCTGCCAGGGCAAATGAGAAAACCCAAACAGACGATCACCTTCCACGGCCTTGGGCTGCGAAGGTTATAAAACCTTTACAGGCTCTGCTAGGAGAAAGGTTTCCCTGCAGCATCAAAACAAGATGGCAGCTGGGTGTTCGTTCCAGGGCTGGCTGGGGGCACAGGCGCGGCTGTGAAGTGGCCGATGGACCCACCACACCTTGTGAATGGCTGAAAGCCTTCCCATTCCAGTAATGCGCCTGAAACCCAGGCCCTTTGCAGACACCCCTGCCTCAGCTGACAAAACCAGAGACACCCACAGAGACCTAGGGCTAGTCAGGAGCCCGCCCTGCCAGTGGGGCGGGGACACATTGGAACGTTTGTGGCGACTGCTGGGTTTTACCTAGGATTCCACCTGATGTTTAACGCTCTCGTGTTCCTCTCTTACAGGCTGATCGTGTATGGCTTTGTGAAGGCGATGGAACATGCCGGCCAGTTGAAAAATGGAGACTTTCACTTCACCGACTGTTTGTTTTTTGGCTCACTGATGTCTGCTACCGACCCAGGTAACTGCCCAGAGCCCACACTTCCTCTCCTGAAAGAATCAGACATGCGAACTGTGTTTTTCCAAAGGCCGTCATCAGAGTCTTCCGAATAATAATTCCTTATGTCTCGTCCTTTGAGGTTGGCACATCTGTGAGTGACTTTCAAAGGAAAGAAATGCGAAGGGAATGGGTGAATATTCAAATAGCTCTCGAAAAACGAGTCCAATACCAGTGCTGGGAGAATCTAGGGGGAGAAAAATCTCTCCCACAGCTCATGCCTCTAAAACTTGCAGTCATTTGGAGCTGGGGTCTGCACCGTTTCTCCACTGAGCAAAAATGATCTATTGGGTTAATAGGTTTAAAATATTTTTTTTAAAAAAGTTACTATGGAATCCACAGTATAAATCCCCCCAATACTCACAATCGTGACTTAATAATATCAAAGATCAAGTCACCGTTCAAATTCAAATATCCCCAATTCTCTGATCATCTGTAACTTATCAGATTGTACAAATTAGGATTCAAACCAAGGTGACACAGTACCGTCGGTCACTAGGACTAGTAAAATGCCTTTTCATCCCTAAGTTCCTCTCCATTTTCTATACCAGTTGACTGTTTATAAGGGAAGCATCGATTTGTCTTGTAGTTGAAGTGAACTCGGTTCCTGATGCACTCCGGTAGGCCTCATCTTTCTCGGAAGAGTTAGAGACTTACATAGCTTCAGTGGGAACTCTTTTGGGGGGGGATCAAGGTGGCTTGAGAGATGATACTGTGAGGTTTCAAGCACGTGACGTGGGAAGACAAATTGTCGCTAGAGAACCAGCTGTCAGCCTGATTCATGGCATCCCTCCCTGGCTACTAAGGGGAGACCCTTCCCCTCCCCACCCCCAGAACACACTCTGGGGGAAGGAAATGGCTTTATTACAGGTCTCAATGGGAGAGAAGGCTCGCTCTGGGAACCACGGGGTACCTCAGAGGGGGACTTAGGAGAGAACTTGGGTTTTCTTGGGGTGACGATGTGTGTGTGTGTGTGTGTGAACCTTTAAGGAACCGAAGCTTTTCTCTGGACCTGATGATGTCAGGAACGGAAGTCATTCCATTTTGGGGACGTTGGGTTTAGGCGAGGTTCATTACTTACCTTTAGGCCAGTCATGGAGCCCACCCGGGCACCTTGTCTGGCGTTCTGTTAGTGGTTAGCATTCCACAGCAGAGCACGAAGCACCGCAGACAGAGGTACCAGGCCAGCTCGCCTCACATGGTGAATTGTCAGAAATGCAGAGGCTCAGGCTCAACCTCCGCCTTCTACATTTACCCGCCAGCCTCACTGCTAGGCACACTGAAGTTTGGTTACTGTAAGCCCCACATTTTTGAGTTCCCCACCGCACCTAATAGCACAGCGCCCTTTAGCCACTATTTACTAGACATCGCAGTGGTGATTGGTTATTGATTCTTTCATTTGCTGATTTTTAAGCTAATGCGTTGTTTCCCTCACACCTACCAACAAGACAGGGTCCAAAAATGTGTCTTTAGGGACGCAGGACGGTTTTAAGAGTTGATACGCTTCCGTCTATTGTGACTATTCTTTTTGATGATTAAAATGCTCCGTTTTCATTCCGCGTGAGCCTCTTCCCGTTTCTCCCAGCAGGACCCTGGTGGTCTTTCTTGTATTTGGGTCAAACTCCATGTTCCCGCCTTGTCTTGTGTTTCTTACAGCCTGTCATGAAATCAGCCTTTTCTCCAAGGAGCCTGGCTTCTTTTAAGACATTTATTCAGAAAGCACAATCGAGCACGAAGGGTTTTCATTGTGATGGATGGGTCACTGTTTCTAGACCTTTTGTACTAAGGAGAAATTATATCACAAATCCAACCTGCTATTTTTCAGGTCAAAGTTAGGATTGTAGAAATTTTAGAGGAGCTGGCTTGGATTTTCATTTTCGTTTTTCTTTTTGCCTACTTTCCTTCATCCCATTTCATTAATAATTTTACTTGCTTAAAATACATATTCTCAAAATGGCCATGCCTATCTTATTACTGAAAATACAGTAACTGAACGTGGTTTAAGATCTCATTGTGGTTATTTTTCATCTTTAAATCTATTCCACTTGGAATGTGCGGTTAAAAACTGTTCTATTTTTAACATCACTTGAGATTATTCCTCTCTGTGGTTAAGACACAAGTCAGTATACAATTCATCTGATTATCATAGGGTTTTTTGTTTTAAAATTAGATTAAATATGTATAGGATTCCAAAGTAAAAATTATAGGACAAAATGTGAGACTTCTCTTCCACCTTAACTATTTTGGTTGGATTTTAAGATTACCGTTCCATTTTAAAATTTAGGCACAGGGGCAAAACACTCACAAACATAAACAGACTCTGCGTGTGGTTCTTCCTCTTTTATTTGGTGAATGGTATTCTGGAGACTAATCCATGGCATTTTATCAAGCTCTGCCTCCTTCTGTCTGGTGGCTATTCGCAAAGTCCTCTATGAATGGACATCTGGAGTCTTTTTGTGTCTTTTTAAATCACAGAATTTTAGGATGTTGCCCGTGTGTCTTTGAGATGGATCTCTAGCAACAGATTAAACACCAAATGCATCTGTAATCTTCCCAGATGACGTATTTCTCTCCAATACAAGTTTGCGCCGATTTGCATTTCTTCCAGAAGTGCCTGGTATTTGCTGTTCTTCACCAAAAACGTTGGCTTTGTCTCCATGGGCTGGGTGAAGATTTACATCACCCTGTGGTGCTTTGCTCGGTGCTTTTCTGGCTAGGAGGAAGGTTGAACAGTTGTCTATATGTGCAGTGGATATGCAATTTTTTTCCCCTGAAAACCTGTTCTTTATGAGATTCCCTTTCCAAGTGGGGTCACTGGTGTTTAAATTTTTCAATATAAAGTTGACTCACAACCATAAAGAGGATTTGGGGAACTGAGTCCTGAGCTCCTCTAGATCGGCTGGCTTCTTGGAGGTAGACGGTGTACATCTCACATCTTCTGACCTCTTCTCAGTGCTTCATCTGGAAAAGGAAGCTTTGATCAGAGCTCCAACCGGCTCCCAGCTCTAATACGCCATGACTCTTACTATGAAAATGAGCTTTTGCTTTAAAGAAGGCAAAATCAACCCAAGCTTCAGCCCAACCCAACCCAACCCAAAAGCCCAGGATACCCCCTAGAGATAGCCTAGGGCTTAAACCTCAGATGAGATCTTGCTGCAGGTATTCTTGTACAATTAAAAAACCTGCCCACAAGCAGAAACATGAGCTTTCTTAGTTCGCTACAGATAAGTATTGTATGAAAGCCTGCCAAACCTACTCTCTGCTCGATTGGTATAATTTAACATCTTCAACAACCTTAAACACCTAGTTAATCCTACCCCGCAATTATTCATTTATTGTCTACATTCTTGTGACTCACTAATTTATGAGCGAAAACCTGTGCTCTCCGAGCCTGTTATTTCTTGGCCTTCTTTAAATTAATTCTTTCCCATTTAACTAAATCTCAGCTAGGTGTTATGATCGATTCACATTTATCTTTCATGGATACATAGTTAGGATTTAATTTTTTTTCCCCCTGGCATATTTCAGGCTCTCTTCAGCCAATTTTTCAGTACGGCTCCAGTTAAGAGGATTTGACTGTCATTTGATTGATTCTTATTTCCTCCTGCCCCGGAGGCTGCTGGTAAAGGTCGCCCGTGGTAACAACAATGTGTGTGCTAGTCAAACAAAATGATGCGCCACTTTTGTATGTACTGGGAATTGAACCCCCGTCTCAAGCCTGCCAGACCAGCATCCCCACCCCCACCCCGTTTATGATCATTGCACTGGATTTTGGTTTTGAGATAGCTCTTCGCTGACTTTGCCCAGAACTTCTGATCCTCCCTGCCCCTACCTCCTGAGTATCCATGATTGTAGGCCCAGACGGCAACAGTTATTCCAAACAGTAGCTTCCTAGCAAGGATTAAGTCATTGCCCAGAAGATGCCAGAAATTCAGCCCTGGTATCGGCCGGGGCTGCCATGTCCCGCAAGGTCTCCGGGAAGCCAGCTGCTCAAGGTGTGAGTTTTGTCACTTCATCCGTTTTCCCCTATCTCTCACTTGGATTAAAAATGCCTTCGCTTGTCTATGCTGCAACAGCGTGGAGACCCACATTCAGCCGCACGGGGTTGAAGGCCACAAGCATCAGCCAGTATTCAGAAAAAAAATCACTCTGATGTCAGCAGTGTGTCCACCCTGCGTCCAGGAGACGCGAGTCGCTGGGCCTAAGCGATGTTGCACCCAGAAAACTCCCTAGCAAGGTCCTGTGTCTAGAGCAGTCCAAACTGCCGTGTACCATCAGCCCACCGAGACCCTAGATCTCAAGGCCATCTGGAAAAGTCTCTCATCAGTCTTTTGTTGTTGCTGTGTTGCTTGGTTCTCTGGAGCTAGGATCCAACCCGGAGCCTGGTGTGCTAGGCGCGCACCAAACCCACTGAGTTCCGCCCGCCCAACCCACAGTTTTGAATTGCATGTTGAAATATGTACTACTGAAGTAAGGACCATCTACTGCTAAAAGGAAGTTCACCAGTCTCTCGTCACCTTTTTCCTATGGATATTAGCAAGTGTACAACCCCGCGGGTGGACAGAGCTGTAGTCGAACGGTGTGAAAATGAATTGATGGTATGCCGAAAGGCTGACCCCTTCATAAATAACTGAAAGTGGAGTAAATGAATTAGGCACAGACACACTGTGCCGCCCAGATTATGGCGTTTAGTGAAATGCAGGCAATTTAGTTTTATGAGATTAAACTAATATGTCTGAAATTCTGTTTCTCTTCTTCCCCGGTCTCATTTTTCGTGGGCAGTACATAATAGCTCGTAAACTAGTTTACACCAGGCCTCAGAACCAAAGCAAAGAGAAAAGGGATCCAATGTCGGTATGATTTAAATACATGGATGTGTCCACTAGACCATAAATACTCTAGGCTCTGACTTGGGAAAAAGTAGATTCAATAAACACCAGCCAGAATGTCTCCATTGTGGCCCCTTTCCTTCGCAGGACATAAATAACCAGTGCCTAAGGCCCGACAACCTCCGTCCTGTTTTGTTTATAAACGCCTATTAGCATGTTGTCAACTGCAGCTTGTCACAAATCCGAGAAACCCGACGTGTAGGTGGCATTAGCCCTGTTCCAAAGTGTACTTAATGTGGCTAAATTGGGGTAAACTCGATATCAGAAATAAATATTTATCTAAAAAGAGTAAACAGAGGCTACTGCGGTAACCCCTGGGGGAGCCATGGTCTCCAGTTCTTTTTTTGATCAATTTTAGTTAAAAGGCTAGCTGATGTGAATTATTGGCTCAGTCCCTCAATCAGGCCAAGCTAATAGTCTTTCATAGATCCCTTTCTCTCTCATCCTTACTAAATCACGTTAGTGATTACATCTCAGGAAGCCCCTACGGATGCCTTCGTGTTGCATTAGAAAGCAAATGTTTATAAAGTGCATCAAACGGACATTGAGTATTGATTTAGAACGTCACTCACAGTGTGGGACAGGCCTACCCTTACCTGCCCTTATATCTGATCCACACCAGCCCCCTGATCCATTTATAAAATAGGGATATAATCAATTATTTTACACACACACACACACACAGACACACACACACACACACACACACACACACACACACACACACACACACACACAAAGGTTCATCATAAAGTTTAAATGAAAGAATATATGTCTTTATTATTATGTGTGTGTGTGTATATGCCAGAACCAGGGCTTGAACTCGGGGCCAGAGTGCTGTCCCTTAGCTTTTTCACTCCAGGCTGGTGCTCTATGGCTTGAGCCACAGCTCAAGGACGGATAATTGGAAATAAGGGTCTTGCAGACTTTTCTGCCCAGTTTCGAACTACGATCCTCCAACCTCAGCCTCCTCCTGAGTAGCTAGGAGTGCAGGCGTGAGCCACCGGTGCCCGGCTGTTATCCCTGTTTGAACTCTAAGATGGGGATACTATTTTGCCGTCCGACAAACCCCGTGAGGTATGTGCAGAGGGCGCAGGGCTCCTCTCCCGCGGTCATCGCCAGGGGAAGGCGCGGTGCTCGCTGTGTGCTCCTCTGACGCTGGAAAACCCCATTTGCAGAGGTGGAAGGCGGTGGTTTTCAAAGTAGATTTGCGCATGGTCATCTTCTGTACCGGGAGGGGGACAGGTCTGGAAAAATCACAGGCTTTAACCAAACGCAAGCACCAGGCCGCTCTGTCCTGCAAGCTTTGCCGAATCCCATTGATACCACCAGATGCCAGCCTACTTAAAAACAAAACAAATCACAGCAGCTTTTATCTTCAAACGTGCAGCAGATCCCAAAGCCACCCGGGCTCCTGCTAGAGGAGCAGGTGACCAGCCATGGGGACTTGCCTCACCGCTGACGCAGGACTATGTACTCTCCCAGATGTGTCCCTTCTAGTCCCCTTCCTGTCCGGTCACAAAGCCTGCCTCCCATTTTCCCCCAGACCCTGGTCCCCCCTAAGCCACAAGCCCAGGGTCCCAGCTCTCTCTCTCCTCCGTGTGTTCGACCTCCTCCCCGTGAGACCCCCCCGTGGCGCTCGGTGGTCAGATCTCCACCTTTCGGTTGGGCGAGGTGTGCGAGGCGCGGTCGGTCTGCTTCCTGTGCGGTTGTTTTGTTGTGGTTGTTGTCGCTGACCTCTCTCGGAGTGGAAGTTGGCGTCCCCGCCACGCTCTCGCGGTGTGGTGCCCCATCGAATCTCCTCCTCTCAGCCTACTCATTTCTGTAAGGATGACAAGATGGAGATTCGTTTCTGATCCGTTCCTTTCACCCCCAATCATTCCAATTATTCCTGCCGGGAACGGGGCTGTGTCTCTATCTCACGAAGGCGTACACTGAGCTCTCTCTGTGTAGCCCTGGCCCAGGTTGGCCTTGAACTCACGGCTCCAGACAGGGCTGACCCGGAACAATGCTCCTCCCGCCTCTGATAACACCAGGCGCTGATATTACAGGAATGTGCACCATCCCTGGCCTACTCTTGTTGTTCCTCGTTGAAGTGACTCTCTTATATCAAAGGAAGGTACAGACTTTATCCACAATGCTGGCCAAGTAAAGCAGCCGTAAACTCATTCCCACGGCAAAGCTAGAGTTTTGGGGTTGTTTTGTTTTTTTGTCAGTCGTGGGGCCTGAACTCTGGGCCCGGGGGCTGTCCCTCAACCCTTCACAAGTGCTCTACTACTTGAGCCACAGTGAGCCATTTCTGGCTTTTTCTGTTTATATGGTGCTGAGGGATCAGACCCAGGACCTCATGCATGCAAGGCAAGCGCTCTACCACTGAGCCACCTTCCCAGCCCCAGAAAGCTAGAGTTTTAAACTTCACAACCTCAAAGCTATCATCATGCCTAAAATACTGTTATTTTTACAATCATGTCAAAAAAAATAGCCTCCCAAGTGCTAATCCTTAGAATTTACAAATACAAATCTATTCGCCCAACACAAGAGACTTCCAGAGTGACTGAAGGCTCTGGGCTCCAGTAGGCCGCATAGAATCCGGGGTCCCTGCAGACCTGAGGACTCCCCTGGGGTGGGGTTCGAGGAAGATGTGACACCCGGTTCCAAGCACAGAGACACAGGGGTTAGCGGCTTTGCGGAGGGAGGAAGGGATTGTGGGCCAAGGAATGCAGGTGGCTACTACACGGCTGAACCTCCCTTAGTTCTACCCAGTGAAATCCATCTCATTTTGCTCCCTCCAGAGCTGTAAACCATGAAAGTGGGGCTGTTTGAAGGCACTAAAGTTTGTGATAAATTGTTGCAGGAGCAATAAAAAAAAAACTAATATAGTTCTTCAGTGTTACCAAATATATGGCCAGGTTGAAATTTCCCAAATTGCTTCTTAATTTAAAAAAAAATCTTTATACTTACTTCCTTTGATTAAAAGTGCAGATCCTGCCCGTGCGTGGCTTTTAGAATGCACAGTTTCTAGCAGCACTTGTTGCCAAATACTAAAACCGTAGGGTATTTTCATACACCAGCATTATAAACCTGTATTAACAAATGAGGAATCTAAAATGACTTCGGATTTTCAATCATGGAAATCTGGAATCCTCCAAATGAGCCATAGACATCATTGACTGTCAAAATAGAACATACTTTGTAAATAGCCCTTAAGAAGGATCTGTTGAGCTCTTCCCGTTGACCGGAGAATTTTCCAGGCCTGGTGGACTATGGTAAAAAGTAAGATGCAGAAAACTACTTTTATAATGTTATTTAAAGTTCTACACACAGTCACTATCCTTGCGCATTTATGTATGGATCATTAGATCCCATGCATCATGTGTACCTTGAAAAGAACAATTTATGAAGAACAGGCAGGGCAGGAAAAAAAATGGGAGGAAAAGAAAGAAAGACTAGACCCAACACAAGCATCAGTGTAGTGTGATCACACGGGTGAACTCAGGAGCCTGTCCGTACACCTAAAAAAGGAAAACCGGAATTTCCCACAGGTGAGAATGTTAATCATACCATATTGGTAGATCACCTTCACATTGAATGGAAAGATCTGAAAGGAAAACCCTCAGACTCCATATGATACTGTACGTGGAGTTAAAAAAAAAATCACTGAATGCTCCTAGCACACGTAAGTCACACATCTCGACTCGCTCCATGGCTCATCGTGCTAGGATTCCAGTGCTTACTGAAGCCCGGAGCACCGGATGCTGGCTTTCGTAAGGAGACTACTGGCTTATGCTAATTGAATTTAGAAAATTCACTGTGGCATTGTCCTGTCTGGAGAGTAAATTAAATGCATGGATGATAATTCATTTACTGAAATTAGAAGCCAGGAGGAATACGGATGCAAAGTTGCAGCCTCTCGGTGGCTGATTCGGAGCTCAGCCGGCCTGTACTTGATTCAGTGTCCTTGCACCCGGGCTATTTTTACTCTGGAGAGTTGAGGCCTGAGATCTAGTTCGAGTTCTGTTCCCAATGCACGGAGGAAAAACAAAATCCAAGCTGGACACCTGTCTGCGCCTTGCTTTTCTCATCTCTTTCTAGGAATGTGTTGGCGGCTAAGATTACTTCCCATTCTGTGCCAGTGGTCCTGTTTTCCTTCTTAGGATAGTTATCATCAGGAGAAAGGTTACCCAGGTACATTCTCTTCCAAGACAGTGGAGACTGCGGAAGTCCCGGTCCCTGGCGCCTGCAGAAGTGTAGAAGGGTTTCCTTCAGAAACACAAACAGGGGCTGGGAAGGTGGCTCAAGGGTTGAGCGCTCGCCTAGCATGCCCAAAGCCCTGAGTTCGATTCCTCAGCACCACATCCACAGAAAAAGCTGGAAGTGGTGCTGTGGCTCAAGTGGTAGAGCACTCGCCTTGAGCAAAAAGAAGCTCAGGGACAGCGCCCCGGCCCTAAGTTCAAACCCTAGGACCAACAATAAATAAATAAATAAATGAAAGAAAGAAAGAAAAGCAAGGGAAGGAGTAGGTATTGGGGAAGGGGATGAGTGGAGATGCATTATATTCATAAAGTGCTTGGTTAAATGACAACTCCTCGGTACAACTACTTAAAGAGATTTTTTTAACTTAAAGATGCATTGTAGGGGCTGGGAAGGTGGCTCAGTGGTAGAGCACTTGCCTTGCATGCTCAAGGTCCTGGGTTCGATTCCTCAGCACCACATAAGAAAAAAGAAAAAAGCCGGAAGTGGCGCTGTGGCTCAAGTGGTAGAGCGCTAGCCTTGAACTGAAGAGCTGAGGGACAGCGCCCAGGCCCAGAGTTCAGGCCCCACGACCAGACCCAAAAAAAAAAAAAAAAAAAAAAAGATGCATTGTACTCACCAGCTGACACATTGAATGGAGACCCCTTTGTTCAGTACTTAAGTATGATTGATGATGATGATGATGATGATGATGATGATGATGATGCTGATAATCAGCACCAGCCATGCTACCTAAAACCACTGCCAGGTGGGGCCCTGGCTCGGGGGCCGATGGGTTTCTCAGTGTTTAGCTGGACTGTGTGTCACAGTGTGTGCACAAGTATCTGAAGGGAGGTTCTGGGGGAACGGGCCGGGGATAGGATTCTAGTGAGCGTCTAATTCCTCTCGGAACCGCCACGGAGGACTCAGTAGGCGCATGATGGAGTGGGAGGGTCTGGATGAGAGATCTCCCTCTGGGCCAGGTGTCCCGATCCCGGACGTGGTCCAGGAGAGCCAGCCCCGCCCCCCACGGTACCTTCCATCAGCAAACACACGCCGTCCAAGCCCCACACACCAGAAGCGCCTCCCGTGCCCCCCACAGAACCACCAAATGCTGCCCAGAGAGTTATCCCCGAGTTGGCCAATGTCTTGAAATACACTCATCCCCCTCACCCCAACAGCGAATTCCTCTTAGGCTCTTCCCTGGCTTCCTGTGATAATAACCCGTGCCACGCATCCTCACTGATTCATTGATTTATGATGGGACATAAGGCTGCAAGCTCTCTCTGTCTCTTCCAAAGCGGTCGTGGAAAAAAGCACCCACTTTCTCCCCGCCTTCCCGTGCAGAGAACTCAAGAGGGAAACAAATAATCAAACGATCTTCACCCCGTGAGGGATCTCTAGGTGTGGTGGTCTCTGTTGTGTCTTTAATTATCTAAAGCTGCCCCTCCCGGGGTCCTAGCCGGAAGCGGAGTGTAGTCAGGCAAGCACCCAGGCTAGGATCCCTGGCCCACATCGCCACCCCCGCGGTAGAATAATGAAGCGATGTCCACTCGAGTTTGTCAGGCCCTACCCTCTCATCTGCTCCCCCCCCCCACACCACCCCGGCCGTGAATTTCAAAGCCACGTTCGGGGCTTTGTTCAGGTTGGTTCTTCGCCATTATTTCACACCAGTTCCGCAGCTCCTCTAGTTAAAGGTCCTTTCCTTTGTCGCGCGTTGGCCTGTCCACACCCTGAGAGACCACCTGCCATCCAGTCCTCTCCACGCGTGTCTGGAGTCAGCCTGACTCGTGGCTCTCCTCTTTCTGTGGACACAGAAAGGTGGCTTCATCGTGGTAGGGGTCTCACATGTGGGGAAAAAAAAAGATGATGATGATGATGATGATGATGATGACTGTCTCTGTGGCGCGAGCGCTCGGGGGAAATCACGGGATTGAATTTTCATCTCTTCCGTGAACGCTGTGAGGACAATCCGCGTTCCCAAGTGGAAGGTGTTTCTAGGGACACCACATCTGCAAGTCACCGTCCCTGATGAATGTTTCGGCTGCGGGGAAGGAAGCTGGGGTACATGGGGGGAGCCACCTGTATTCTGTCAGGTTTACCTCCGTGTAACTGTTCTGACGGGGACACGTGAACTGTCTTACCTCTGATCGCCCTGGTGCTCCGAGCCCCTGTCTTGGGTGGTTACCATGGTAACGGCTGCAGGGGCTGCTGGGTGAGCGGCACCAATGTGTGGATAAAAATAGGCATTAACTACCAGTCATCGCGCTCTTCGGTGTCACTGCCGCTGTTACCCAAGCACCGTGGGTTTTAAAACGGGTGTGGGGCGGGGGGGAGGGGGGTAGGGGGGCAGAGCATTTTCAACGAGGCGCCAGGGCATATCTGCATAAATAATGGTGATTGGTCATGTGTATAAAAATATGTTTAATTAAATTCCTGTTAATTAAACCGAGCGTTGCGCCCAGGCCCTCTCTGTTATTTGCACCGGGTTTAGCCTGGAGGAAGATGCTGAGCCACCGAGCCAGGAACCTATCATTAAATGCGGAGCTGTTATTTTTAGAGAAAGGCCTCTTCAGGAAGGGTGACTTAATTGGGCACCCTCTCTCTCTCTCTCTCTCTCTCTCTCTCTCTCTCTCTCTCTCTCTCTCTCTCTCTCTCTCTCTCTCTCCTTTGTTATTGAACTCCTCAGTTTAATTTTTTTTTAACTCGGGAGAAATGATCGCTGACATCGGTGTCCCCAGAGGAGTTTTGAATTGTTCAGTTTTGCTTTTCTCCAGGCTTTGACCACGCCTGCCATGTGCTCTCATGGCTCTGTTCCAGGATTTACCCGTGGTCTGTATTTGTTTCTTTGGTTTGAATCTTGTCTTCTTTTGAAAAATCAACCCAAAAAACAACCACCAAAAGTGACACATTTCTTCTTCCCCTTCCGGTCCTTTCTGCCTCTTCGTGAGGTTTGTGGTTTCTTGTCACTGATAGTGCGTTATCAGCACCCTGTGTAAGAACTCAGGAGAAAAATGGATAATTTTTTTTTATTAACAGGCAAAAATAGGGAAAAAAAAGATTTCATTGACAAAGCAGTCTCTTCACCCCAGTGTTGACCATCACAACCAGAGACAACCTTCACCGACTGTCTGCCGAGCAGCGTAGAAGACGCAGAGATGATTTCATACCCTTACTCAGAAAAACTCAGGGCACGTGCTCACGTCTAACGTTTGTATTCCTGGATTATCCGCTTGGTCATCTAGCAGAGAAACCTGGGCGACTGCCTTGCTGTGTGGGAAATGGGAGCAGTGGAGAAATCACCCGTACTTTCCTGGGCTTTTGCTAGTGGGGACGGGGACATTTCACGGTATTTGACTGTGACCTCTGTCTCCCTGGTTCTATGTTACACACACAGCCATTGGATCGCTTATAGAAGCTGAAGTCTGTAACCCAAATACCCATCCTAGAAACCCAGACTCCATGCCTGAGCATCGAATAAAAATAACAGCCTGGATTTACATTGTGTGTTCCTTACAACAAACTCAGCTTCCACATACCAAGTTTCTCTCCTCTTTACACCAATGTCTTAGCTAAAGAAGGCCGTCTTCTCTACTAGAGGTAACATGACTGAGGTGCAGAGAGGCTGTGAAGATTGAGTGTGTACAGCAAGCCAGCGGAAGATAGAAAAGCTGGTCTCGGTTTCCTTGGGTTTCCAGGCTGTGTTTTCACAAGACTTTTCTCTAACTCTCAGCCAGCACTAAATCAGCAGTGTTCCACCCATCAAGAAAACAGTCAGACTTGAGTCTATGTGGAGAAGCAACTCCACACGGCTCAGTGGCAGGACATGGGAAGGCTCCATCACATGTGTGCACAAACATCTAATTCATGCGTCACCGCAGCCGGCTGGTTTCCTCGGGGATGACTTCACCTGACACTGGTCTGTCCGCTCCGTTTACTGCTTGGCAACTCTACAAACCATACCCTCGGTTCCACCACCACCACCACCACTACCACCACCACCACCACCACACCGGGGCACCATTGGCAAGATCAGGAAAATACAAAAATATTCTGTGTCCGGGCGCCAGGCGGCTCCCGCCTGTCATCCTAGCTACTCAGGAGGCTGAGATCTGAGGATTGAGGTTCAAAGCCAGCCCGGGCAGGAAAGTCCGTGAGACTCTTATCTTCAAAAAACCACTAGAAAACTGGAAGTGGTGCTGTAGCTCAAGTGGTAGAGTACTCAGCCTTGAGCTGAAGAGCTGAGGGACAGCGCCCAGGCCCAGAGTTCAAGCCCCATGGCCTACATAGATAGATAGATAGATAGATGTATATATATATGTACATATATAGATATAGATATAGATATAGATGGTGACATGCTGTCTCATGAATAGAGTCACCACATGGAGATGACCCGAGCAATCATCCCGGTAACCGCGACGGCAGTATGCCGTTGTACCAACGCTGTCATCTAAGTGTGGGATCGATCATTCCTCGTGTGGCAGGAAACATGTCTATCCCCGGCTGGTCGAAGGAGCTCGGCGGAAGCTTCCGGTGCCGGCTCACTAGCTGGAGATGGTGAGCTTGTGGGTATCACGGCTTCCCTCTCCACACGGGTGGGTTTGACAGCGGGAGTCGATGTTCGCTACCCCAGGACGGAGCGAGGAGCAGCAAGGCCGGGCCATGCAGGCCTGTGCTGGGTTTGGGGAAAGTGGAGCTCTGGAGGACAGAGCAGAGACCACACGGATGACAGCCGGCTCTTCTAAGGGCTTCCGGATACTGAAAGCGGACAAAGCATGACTCCAGGTGGTCTGGGGATAGGATTTTTAGATCACGTTGGAAGGTGGGGGGAGGGGGGGAGGCAGGGGGAAACAAGCCAGCCAGCAAGCAAGAGAAAAACAATTGAAGCCATTCGGTGGACATCTGGTAAGCAGCTGTGTGGACAGCCCCTCTGGCTTCCTACTGCAAGGAACAGAATGGCTCCGTTTAAATGAAAGCAGTTCATCCTCAGTGGTGCTCAAAGACACACCTGCAGGACAGGAGTCCTGAAGGTCGGCGGGCAGCCCACGTGGTCTAGTTACGTGCCAAAGAAAAATATGGCCCCCGTGGGGAAGGCCGGATTTAGACATTCCTTCCCGTATGCCCTTCCTTACCGTCTGGGCTGGCTAGTGAGGGTCCACGTCACGAGGAAAATGGGAATCCAATCCAAGGAGGCATTCGCTCCCAGCCCCCTGTGAGTACAAGGGTCACACTTGCGCAACCCTGAAAGTGAGTACCTCCTTCCGGAAAGCAGCCCAGAGGAGAAGAAACACCCACCGGGGACAGTCTGGAATTGGTTCTTCTGGCTCATCAAAGACCCACGGAACCTTCTGTGGGAATTCCTTCAGAAGTAGCTCCCTTCTTTCCAGAACAAGGCCAGGGAAGGACAAAGGATTGCCCTTGGACCTAGCTGCTACAGATAAGGAACGTTTTGCTGGCCAGGTACTATTTGGGATGCAAGCTGAACCGAGAGCCCTCCCTAAGCAAGTACTTCCGGGTTGGTGGGCAGGAAGCACACAAAAGGGGCAGCAACTGCCAATTCTCAAGAGCTCACGGCATGGTCTGTGATCTTCGAGATTCATCTGCCCGCTCCCTCATCAGCACAGAATTAATTGTCTGTGGCTGATCAGCAGCTACCAGGGCCTTGGCAAACACGTGTATTATCGACTTTTTCTCCAAGGGGATCAGAAAGAGTGCTGGCCGGCTACTTCTTGGGGGATTGTTGTGAACAGTCTGGTTTTTGCATTGGAAGATGCGTGCTTTCCAGTCCACAAGCGCTGGCTGGAGAGGGTCATTCCAGGCAGGATGGAGCTGGCTCCCGCGGCGGTATCCGATGTCACCCAGCACCTCTGGGAAGGCTTTCTTCTCCTCTCCTGGCCTGACCTTGTTTGACTGCTGCAGAGGGTGGTTGGACTCTTCAGTATTCTATTCTCTGAAATGAGAGATTCCTTTTTTTCCATTGCAAATGAGATCAATCACAACTTAAACCAAAAGCTTCAGGCTCCACAACCATGTCATTGTGCAGACAGGAAGAGCAATGGCATGTATGGACGCTGGTTGTTAGAGAATGGCGTGGTCTACACCGCTTCCGTTTCTGGGGTCAGACACACAGGAAGTGCTTAGTTCGTGTTGGTTCGCCAAGGACAGGCGTGCCCAGGAAGTCTGGGTGCTCAGCTCGCCCGCCATTACTGACAGAGCTGGGGATATCTGTTCTCAGGGGCCGTGGGACTGAATCTCCCACAAACACAACGGTTTGTGACGGCGCCAATTTCATCTCACAGGTGACGCTGAGGAGTCCAAGTTGGCCCAGCTGTCCGTCCGCTCACCGTAGGGTTTTGCTCATCTGTGTGTTGAGCTTGGATCGGCTCGCTCTGGCTTTCCCCTCTCCCTTCCCTCTATTTTTTCTTCAGAGCTTTGAATGGGTTTCCTTTCCTACATGGGCACAACGTACTTCACCCTCTTTGTCCTCCTTCACCCTCCCCTTCCAAACTCTGCAGAGGAGAGAAAACACAGGCCCCCTGCACTGAAGCTGGCTCATATTGTGTACCACGAACTCCAGGGCTATCCGGTTTCCTAAAAGGGGCGCCATTTTGTTCTTCCTTATGGCTGGTCCACCTCTTTCCTGGCCCCTTTCCTGTCGTAAGGGACACCGTGCTGGCCAATTCCTGGGATGCGTGGACAGGGCAGTGTTGGCGCCAGACCAGGGAATGGGGGGACTCCCACAGAGGGATGAGTGGGTGCCCCAAGCTCTACCCCCCCCACACACACACACACACTGGCCACTGCCACAAGTATCCTTCCAATGAACTATAACCCCAGCCTCTGGCACGACCCCCTTCTTCCTGTCTTGGCCCAGGCGGTCTCCCAGACGCCCAGCCCTGACTCTCCCCGGGCTCTGCTGAGTGAGCTGTAGAGCAGGAGCGTTCGCCTTCCGCACTGAAGCAGCTCTGTGAAGTCCCTCCTCGCTCCTCATCTGCAGAGGGGAAGAGGGTGACACTGGGTGTCTGTTTCGTCGCTTTTCGTTGCTGTGGTGGTTCATAGAAGGAGAAGGATCTGCCTGGGAACCTCCTTATTTTCTGCCCACAATGATCATGACGGTCCTTTCGCTTCATCCTTTCCTTACATTTGTTGTCATGAGCATCGCTGTGTGTGTGTGTGTGTGTGTGTGTGTGTATACCACCAGGTGTTGATTTCTGGATGACCCATCCCCTATCTCGGGCTGCTCTTTTGTTCCACTAGGTTTTTCTTTTAATGCAGTTTATGATCTTGTAGGCAAACACTCGACTGCCATTTTCATTTCTAGAAATCACAGAATGCTTAAGTAATGGTCTTGATGGTGTGGCCGTGTGAGCCATCTTCCCTCAGAAACCAGGAAGACAGCAGACTCCCCCATTAAACCGCACCATGGCTCATTACACCCCATTGGTGAGAAAATTGGGCCTTGTTAAATGTTTATGTTCTTCGCTAATGTTAAATTTAGAACATTCACGCCGTAGGTACTTTGGGGGAAATTTCAAAGCGTTTGCTAAAGTGCCAGCCGCCTTCAATCCAGAGTTTACAGATACAAGGCCTAGAAAATATTCCCTACCGTGGTTTATGATCTGGGTTTTCTCTTTCTAATTGACGTGTCATAGATTTCTTAATGATAAACCTCATGACCCTCTAATTGCCTTTTCTATTCTCAGTGAAAACTAGGGGATATACTTCTGGCTTTTTAAATATATATATATATATATATATATATATTGTTACCTACGAGTAGCTGTACAAAGTGGTTTTGAGTCCACAGATCCGTGTGCAAGCACCGTGTGCATCTTGATCAATATCACCCCTGGCCTCTTCTTCCCCATTAAGCAAAGAAGGAAGTCGATTACTCTCAAACACCATGTGGCCGTGACTGAAATCAGGAAAGACTGTGTGATTGCCAGTGCTTTTATTACCCCTCCATATGTCGAAGAAACCATCTTCCTCGAAGCTCTTAACATTTCAAAACATGGACTTACACAAATACAAAAATATCAGGGGCAGAAATAGGAGTAAAACTGCACTGGCGGAGATGATAAACAATGTTCTTCCTTCTGGAGTTGCTAAGAATCTCTGTGTTTATGGCTATCTCTCAGGGGCTGCGGGGATGATATTAGCCTTCAGGAAGCCTTTACGCAACAGGGATCCAACACACGCATTAAGTCTATAGCAATCATTTCAGGGACTCTTCTCCCATTTCTCTTAAAGATCACGCTTCTCTAAAACCGTTCTCTGCAGACAAGGAGTAAACTGATACCTCAGGACAATGAGTCTTGGGCCTTGTGGGATCCGAATCCTTTATAACTCATCACCATCAGAAAGCACCCCAAGGAGTTTTTGCTTATGGATATCATATCTATTGATACGCGTTATAGGAGAAATCGTGACATCTGAAGACGTAACTGGACGAACTTACAATAGCAGCCGTTTACCCGTTACTATGGCTGATGTATTTCATGAAAAATAAATAAATAATTTCTTTTCCCAAAGAGATTTAAACACAAGGAAACCTCAGTAGGTGGAGGAGTCTTGTGTTGCGTGGCTGCCAGGCTGTGTGAGGTGTGGAATGGTGGAAGACAGGTGATTTCCACATCTGTTCCCACACGCCAGCTGCTGTGCTGCTGCCCGACCGGCGGTCTGTGGGACACGCCGCTGGTTATGGAGATGCGTGTAACAGGTGCAGGGCATGGTGGATTTGATCTCAGCATCTCCCTGGGTGTATCTCAGGAACCCCACCCCCACCCCCGAGTTTCCCCGGGCCGTACTTGGAAGCCATTATCCTGGGCCTTAGAGCCAGTTTGCCCCAAGAACCTTGAAGGGGAGCCCCACGACTTCTCTGCTACCCATTCGGCACCAGTCTCCCACTCACCCTGCGGCGTCTTGGCGTGGAGCCATGCTGGATGCTTTGGGTTAAGGTCTCCTGTCGAATGACCTCATCATGAAGAAGGTCCAGTCATGGTTCCCTTCCTTGGACCTCATTCGGAAAGCCTAGGCTCTCTAGCTGTGTTTCTTGGATTACAGCCAGCAGAGGGTGACTGGCAAAAAATCTCATCCGCGCACAGATTCCTCCCTAAGACAGTCGGACTCGGAAGGATGCCGGAATTCCAGCCCGGACCTGGAGGGACAATGTGGCTGCTGCAGCAACTTTCCCAGAGCTCTCCAGTGATTCCGTGGCATTTCTCACCCACTTGATAACCACGCTCCTCCTGGGCTGTTCTCAAAGAAGGTGTGTGTGTGTGTGCGTGTGTGTGTGTGTGTGTGTGTGTGTGTGTGTGTGTGTGTGTGTGTGTGTGTGTGTGTGTGTGTGTGTGGTGTGCCCTGCTAGTGCGCTAATTCGCTGTGTGGTGTTGTTCCAAGTCCCCAGCTCAGCAGTGGAGTGGGTGGCCAACTCCCTGACTCACCATATTCCAGCTACCAAAGGTCCCCGCCCCCCCGAGGGACACACAGCCCGGCTTTGTGTCCAGGCTGGAATGTGCAGAACCATCCGCTGCCCACGGCGTGTGGGATGTCATTTGGGAACCGAGTTCAGTGTCCTTTGTTCCAAAGGCATTGTGGGAATGCAGGAGCTCTTCCTGCAAAGGCTCCCCACCAGCCCTGGCGAGCCGCAGCGCCCGTGCTCAGACATCGTTCCTGAGGAAGCGGGGAAAGGGTCCCGGGCCTGGGGCTCCCAGGCAGGAGCCTCGTGGTCATTTTCAGCTACAGAAATGAAAGTCAACGCGGGTGCTGTAGCAATAGGAGGGCTTTGGGGTTTGGTTTGGTTGGTTTGACTGGAAAATAACTTTGCTTCTATTCCACGCGGGTCAAGCTACACCCCCTCCCCCAAATCCGTTAACTTAAACCCCAGTTGAAACCGTTTTCCTCTGGCTAGAGGTAGGGTCTTGACACCCCCAAGGAGAAAGAGATTAGCAGATGCGCTGACCACTCCCTCCCAACACCCCCTAATGGATGCTGACAGCTGTACAAGCTGAGAGACCGTCTTACAGCTGCTAAACACTGGCAGGATTCTAGGCCTGGTTCAACCATGGGATTTAGTCGATTGTTGTACATGATCACGATTATTCTTATCTATCTATCTTGCTTTCAACGATGGTTTTTGTTTTTAGATCCCCAACGTACGTTCTGTTCAAAAAAGACATTCGTTCTGTTCCGTTTCTTTTTCACAGGTGTACTGTAAAGGTGTGCATCACCTTTACAATAAAACTTTTTAAGTATTTAAGAAAAACAAGCTGGGCGTTGGTGGCTCACGCCTGTCATCCTAGCTACTCAGGAGGCTGAGATCTGAGGATCACGGTTCAAAAGCCAGCCAGGGCAGAAAAATCCAGGAGACTCTGATCTCCAATAAACGACTCAGAAAAAGCCGGCTCAAGCGGGAGAGCGCTAGCCTTGAGCACAAAGAGGCTCAGGGACAGTGCCCTGGCCTTGAGTTCAAGCCCCAGGACTGGCAGAACACAAACGCATACTCAAGGAAAATTCTAGGGCTGTGCCCCACTAACGTGCCACCGCTGTGTCTGTCTTCCAGTGACGGTGCTGGCCATTTTCCATGAGCTGCATGTGGACCCCGACCTGTATACGCTCCTGTTTGGGGAGAGCATGCTCAATGACGCAGTGGCCATCATCCTCACATAGTAAGTACCCGATGCGGCCCACAGCCCCGCACAGCCCCACAGGAGGTCATTCCCCGGAGCCTCCACTACATCCATCCTCCACGTCCTAGACACTCGGGCAATTCTGAGCCCCCGAGGGCTTCCTATCGGAAAAGATCTCCAATAATGAGCACAATTCATTAGGTGCCTAATTTCCAATACTGTTAACGGGCTTCACATTTCCAGCTTATTACAAGACACTGCCCAGAGGGTAACGTATTTTTTTTCCCCTCAGTGCATATAGTTATCTTATTTACTTAAGGTTCTGAAAACACACAGCTGTACCCCCCCAGAAAAAGAAAGAACTCTCTGCATTGCAAATCAATACCACTTAATTTTTCCATCACACAAGTGAATTTCCGGATAATGTACTAGCCGCGTGTCACGTGTCTGTAGTGAGGCTGGCAGCCCGGAGCTGGCACTGGAGGGTCGGGAAGCGTCTTCTTGTATTTCTCAGTGATAATCCAACACCTGGTTGTGACGGATGAGCTGTAAGTCCAATGGGATTTGAGCTGAGAGCTGAGGCCCCTCCCCTTCCCCAGTTGAGGACCGGGTGCTCTCTCCTCAAGTCTCCTTGATACTTAATGCCGCTTTGGTAGCCCTTCGGTGGCTTTCGCCATGTCAGAGGTCCCGTCCTGCTTTCCAACTGAGACCCACATTTGGGGTACCTGTCAGCAGTCCCCAAAGAAAAGTAGCTAGCTGATAACTAGATGTGACTACAAGGATTGTTTCAAATGCCATTGAAAACACGCTTGGTGGAGCAGCAAAGGCTGTTTAAAAGTCGAGTCTCACAGAGGGAGCGTGCGGGCGGGAGGAGATGATGGTACCTGTCCAACCCCAGGGAAGGGCTCCACCCTGCATTAAGATAGATGGATGGACAGGTAGATGGATGGATGGATGGATGGGTAGATAGATAGATAGGATAGATGGATGGATTGACAGACAGAAACAGACAGATAGATAGATAGATAGGATAGATGGATTGATAGACAGACAGACAGACAGACAGACAGACAGACAGACAGACAGACAGACAGACAGACAGACAGATAGATAGATAGATAGATAGGATAGATGGATGGATGGATTGATAGACAGACAGACAGACAGGTAGGTAGATAGATAGATAGATAGATAGATAGATAGATAGATAGATAGATAGATAGATAGATAGATAGATAGATAGATAGATAGATAGATAGATAGATAGATATGATGGATGGATGGATTTGTCTTTCTGGACAAGCTGTTTGGGAGGAGACTATGTGTACCTGACGTGTTCAGGAAAAGGACAAACGCAAAGCTCCCTCGCGTCTTCTCTCTCTCCGCCCCTCTTCTGTGCCTGCGGCGTTTTAGGCTCAGTTAGTGAGGTGTGGGAATGTGGCTCCACGGCAGAGCCCGTGGAGGAGGCCCTGGCGTCAGCCCTCGGCACTGGAAAAGAAAAGGACGGCCACAAAGCCGCTCTCGTAGCGTGAAAAATTAGACTGCGCACATTCAGATGCGCATTGTGCCAACCCCCCCCCCCCCCCCGCGAGGCAGGCGTGAAACCACGAAGGCAAGAAGCCCTCTTCTCTGCACGTTTCTTTCCCCACCAGGCCTCCGTGCTATGATAACATTTAATTTGTCCACGGGACATAGTTAAAAGGGAGCACAGTTAAATAGAACAATTACAAATGCACGCCGTGCTTTCTCCCCTCACTCAGCTCCCAGTGATGAGCCCCGTCTTCCAGCCCCGTCCAGGGCAGGAAACACCTTCCTTCTCTTGGAAGCAGTCAGCTGAGACAGGGGAAGGCAGCCTCGTTGCTCAGCTAGCCTTGCTGTGATAAAGGAAGCGTCGATTGTGCGCAGAAACAAAGCACCATCGTCCTAGATGACAGCGATTTGTTTGTTTTAGTGTGATGCTTCCGTGCATGAGTGTAATGGGCTCTCATATCTCCTCCCCTGCATTATTCTGTCTTGTCCCCCACTCATCCTGGTTGTTTAAGATATGTGACAAATTCGTTCTGAGCGATGAGTAAAGCGAGAGAGTTAGAAAGGTTCTGCATCTCTCTATCCACATAGTCTAGGCGATAGAAATATACTTGTTATAATTTATATCTGTATCTTTAATTCTACTTATGCAGATCTCTCTGGTTTCATTACAATGACTAAAGATAGAGCTGCTTTTCATGAAGCATTCCTCCATAAAGATGGCACTTTATGAACCAAAGAATATAGAGAGTAACCACTCTCCCCCCCCCATTAGGATTGAACCACTTAGTTAAGACATACTTACTGACAGAAGATGATAAGAAATAGAGGTTAGAGGATATTACTGATAGTTAAAAAGTACTTACCACCAAAATTGATATTATTATTCATGTCAAATAGAAGTGAGGAGAGGAAAAGGAAGGAATACGTTAACTAAAATTCTACAGCTCTCATATAAATGCTGGGGCTCATAAATGAAGAAATGGAGGCAAGTATGTATTATGAAGAGTAATAGGGAAACTACCAGGATAAATAAACACTATAGATGTGTAAAATCAGAGGGTGGTTTGCAGAAGGACACATTTGGGCAAAGGAGACAATTTAGTTCTTTATGTTATATCCTTCTGAATGTTTTAGTGCATTTGCATCGCACAGATTTAAATATTCTTCAGATGATCAAGCTATTAAAAACAGAACAGATAAAAGAAAGCATACTTGGTAACAATTGAGTCAAGCCAGTCTAGCAGGTAAAAGCACTACAGAAAGTTAAGTGGAAAATGGCAGTAAACTAAGAGCATGTCAATACACAAGCTGATAGGGTAATTGTCTGTGTGATATGTACCTATAATAATATACATAAGGAGCTGTAAATCTCCATACGTCACATTTATTAGTTGTGTGACCTTGGTTACGTTCTCAACCTCTTACTATTTCCACTGTCTCAGGTGGAAAACAAGAGTTGTAGTACTAGCTCCTGCATTGGACAGGATTCCACGTGATGAAACACTGCGTCCAGCACCTGGCTCATAGCACTGACTACATTGCTCAGTTTTAACTTGCTGCTACTCCGGTCAGCAAAGATCAGTAACAAAAGTATGGCAGGAAATGGGCAAAGGATATGAATAGACAATAAAAGGATGTCCAATAATGCCACTATGTTTGATCAACTTCACTAATAATGAAAGAAACACTGGAGTACTTCCTTACCTAGCAAATCTTTCAAACTCAAAACACAATCAGACTCCCAGTGAGTGGACATTTGGGAAGTAAGAGCCCCTTATGTCTTACCGGCTAAAGAGAAAAATGCTGAAACATTTACAAAGGGACTTTCGCAATAGTTACTAAGAGTTATGATGCTTGGATTAGATCTAGCAGTCATACCTTGAGAAATTGATCCTGAGAAGAAACTAAGGGCATGGGTAATAATTATGATGACATTTTACCTGAAAATGTGGTCACTGGTTAGAGCAAGAAGTTGTGTGGCAGGGCCTGGTGGGTATCATGTACCTTTGATGTTCCGGGACTCTAGCCAGTCCTCCAGCAGCTAAGATAAAATGCGTTGCCATAAAAGATGTCTGTGATGTATGCTTACCCAGCATAGTACATAATATTCATACTTAATAAATAGTAATCACTGTATTTGGCAAATAGTAGTAGAAAATTTTACACATAGTAAGACCTAGTTTCATTAAAATCACTGCCAAATGTTTCTGGGTATCAAATTATGCCATCATCTGTTGATACATATTACATTTGATATAATTAGATGGATTAGAATAGTCTTATGTAGATATTAAATTGAATAGTGAATCTATAGATCTGTTGGGTTACCTACACACAAATTACTCATATAGCATACATAATATAGACCATTTGCACATAAATATTATGCACATGAATTCAAGATGATTGTGGTGTTTGGTGATATTTTTTATATTCTCTTTTGGTTTATATATAAGTCGGGGGAATAGAATAAACTCCTCATGACTAACGATGATTCTAAGGACACCATTCATGTAGTTAGTAACTGCCAATTTGCATGAAATGAAGATTCCCCAGGATCGGAAGTCTGAATTTGTTTCCTACCAGTAGAAGAGCAGAAAGAAGGCTTTGGGCTCTGTTGGGTCATTTATCTGCAAAACAGAAATACTGCCAAGTCTCATTCTGAAATGTCTTCTTGGAAAATAATTCCATAGAGAACAACAGCCTAGATTTCCTTAGAGATAAAATAAGTGCCTCATTAAACAGCTGGCTCTTAGAGGACAATAAATACATCCGAGGTACCTCCAAGTCCTGGCTAAGCCCGTGTGTGTATGAGGAGGAGACTCGGTGCAGTTGGTTAAAGGAGACGGAGCTGTGGGCGTCCATTCTCTCTTTAAAGGAGAGCTTCAGGCCTCTCCAATGTTCTCACAAGCAAATGTCAGCTCAAGTGTGGTGCCAGAGATGGCTTCGCACTTACATGGAGCGGTATTTTGAAAGGCCACGTTTCTTATAGCCCCACCCCCGCCCCCTTCTTCAGGGAAATTTAGCATGAAAGCAAACAGGATGACTAGAAGAGTTGAACAACCAGGAAACTAACAGGAACCCAGAGGTATTATGGAAACAGAGGGGACACCTCTAGGTGCTGGGCATCGGGGTGGGAGCAGGTGACGTGGATTGAGCGCGTACCATCGTCATCCGAGCTCCATAGGCAAACAATAGATATAAGCAGGTTTCATATGCGCAACAAAACCTTGCAACCCTCTGGGAAGGGAGGATGGCTTTTGCTCCTTCTTCACTTACGTTTGTTGGCTGTGACTCCAGCATCACCTCCCAAGCTCTTAGTGACAAGGACTTGACATGATCCCATGACATCATCCATCCCAGCGTCTCTCCGGTTCCATCTGACGCTCACCTGTGCTTCTCCCGCACTCGGCCCCATGGCTGAGAGCTCACCCTTGCTTATGTCGAGTCGTGCCTATCAAAAATAAATAAAAATACAAAGAAGTGAATCAATAACAAGCATCTGTGAGGGAATTCCGTTCTTTCTCCTGCTAAAGTCGTCTCTAAGAAGACTGCACGCTTCCTGAAGGCAAGTTTAGACTTTTCTCCATCTCCCACAACACACAGCTAGTGATCTGGAAGATTCTCCAAGGATGACGGCATGAATTAATCATGTCTTTGTCCAATTCAGACATCTCACCAACCTGTCCTTAAAACCTGTGCCAAGGATCCCCGCTTCGTCTCTCACAACGATGTGAAAAGCCCTGTTAGCTCGCCTTGTTAGCTGTTTCTCTCCCCAGCCAACACTGGCTGTAAACACAGACACGATTCCAAGGTGTCCCTTTGGGGACAGGAGAAGCCGAAACTGCTCTCGCAGACAGAAAGAATGGTACTTCCAGGGCATCTGTCTAATTTAAAAACAAGTTTCTTACATCTCGGCACATCTTTGTGAAGGTCCTTCCCTTTGATATTTTCCCAGGAAGCTGATAATCAGCAGGAAACTCGTTTGTTTTGATGCCTGTCTAGTTGCTGGTGTGAGACATAATTAAAAGAAAAGTGAGTTCTGGTTCTTTTCACTTCGGGAGGACTTACCCAGGCAATGGATTCTTCCATGCTGATTTCACCTCTTAGACGCCAGGTGGCGTCACTTGGCAGGAATGGGAAATCCAGCCTGGGCCGGGCAGACACTCAGCTAGGAGGTAGACATGGCTCTCCACACCCCTGTCTGCTGCTGGTATCTTTTTTTTGCTTGTTTGTCTGCTCCTTCTTCATCCCTAGTTCCTGTTTCCAGACTACGGCTCTGGCATCCATTCCACAATCCTCCTCCCCCCCCCCCACCTCCCCCGCCACCTCCCCAAGCTCTGCAGGATTCATCCTGCAGCTCTATCCACCCCATACCCCATGTCAGACTCCATGTGACATTCCCTCACGGCTTCTCTGGCATTCAGCATCACAACTGACTGCTTGGCTTGCCTGTGTCAAGCCAGACAGGACAGCCTGACTTACCAAACGTAAATAAATACAATTAATCCATGTGGGTTAATCTCAGGGCCGTTGTACGTGGATAGGTGTGTAAGTTAGTGTAAGCAAAGGAATTCATTTGTATAACAAGTTGGCCTGACTCTGGATACCCTAAATGAGATGATTCCAATATGGCGGTCCATATTGGACTGAGGGCCTAGTTTTTCTTTCTCTCTGTGCCTGAATTCTCTCTATTGACCTCACTTTTCCTAGGACTGGTAGATGGCTTATTCTGTGAAGTAGGAGAAAGCAGCCAATGGTATTTCTAGACACATCATTTTTTTTTTTTTTTTGCTCAAAATAGCAGCCATTCTCCCAATATCTGCATATTGGTCACAAGGAGTCTGCTTGACACTGCTTTTACCAGGAGTTACCCCACACGAATCACATAGTACTCTACAGGTATTAAGCATGGAGATTGGTCAGGCCTAAGTCATATCCCCATCCCTGTGGCCAACAGCATGTAGTCTCTTTTCAGGAGAAAGCAGTAGGCAGACAAGCATGACAGGCACTTAAAACAGTTGCTATTATGTTTCATGATCATATAGGTTCAGAGATTTTGGAGCTGGAATCCCATTTCTACGTGGAAATAAGAATCCTGTCTTGTACTCATGATAATACAACTCAAGCAAAGTCCCTTGACTTTAGCCTGGAGTTTCAAAGTGCTTTTTTAGTCACATAGACTTTCTGCCAGCCCTAACCCATCTATCTAGAATTCAATGAATCAAAACTCCTGGCCTGGACAGTCATCTCCGCGAAGGAAATGCAAGCTCATAAATTAACTTAAGTGACCCAGACAATTGAAATGACTTTCCAAGACACAGCCCCACTCCTACTCCAGACACACCCACGTAGTTCCAAAGTGATCGCTTCACACCCAGGCACATGAAAATCCCACAGGAAAAATCAAACAATCCTTCCTGAAAATGAGCTCACAAAAAGAGGAAAAGGCCACCAAAGGAAATACCTCCAGCGTGAAGGAAAGGCAAGATAAGCAAAAGGACATCAGAGGAACTAGTACCTCAAAGAACCCAACTAACAGTTACAACAGCAGCTGAGAAAGATTATAAGTCTAGTACAAGTATCAGAAGAGGCGAATGAAGAAGTGGAGAAAATTAGACTCAAAACCATAGGGAAAAAAGAGCTTTCAAAAATGAGAATATTGACATTAAGAATCTAAATGGGCAACGTGCATGTCACAGTATAAAGCAACCAGCAAAACAGAAGAGGAAGTTAGCAAATTACCAAATGCAGCTCAGGTAATTTTATACATATATATATGTATGTATATATATATATATATATATATATATATATGAGAGATACCAGTTCAGAGATACAAGTGATCACATGGAAAATATCCAAAACACATCCATTGAAATTTGAAAGAGAGAAAATTCCAAAAAACTTGGTGATCAAGATATATTGCATTCATAAACTGCTTTGTTAAATGATAACTCCTTTGTATAGCTACTTGAAAATAATAATAAGTTAAAAAAAATTAGGTCATGGCAAAATTTGAAGAGATGATGGATGATAATTTTACAGAATTAAAAATTCAAATCAAAATATCACATTGTGTCCAAAGCTAACTGGAACAAAACTAATCCACGTTGAAGTGAATTGTCATTTTAGAACTTTTTTTAAAAATAGTTTTCACATTAAAGAGGTTCTTGATAAGACAGTGACTCGTGAATCGGCTGAGGATTTACCCATGGGGTATAGGTAGAAAACAGTTATAAGATGTTTGAGACAGCAAGACACAGGAAATGAATCTACTACAGCGAAATGTGAGTGTATCAAAGACAAAGGGGAAATCTTCAAAGCAACCAGAGACACCAGGCAAGTGCCTTCGAACAAAGGCTACTTGGTTTGGATAAAAACAGTTTTCTCCTCAGCCATAATAGTAGCCGGCGGACAGAGAATTGTATGTTGGAAGAAGATAACTAATAGTCCAGCTCTAAATTCAGCTAAAGTATCATTTTCAAATCAGAATGAAATGCATTTCAGGTAGGCAAGTTGATCACTCATAAATCATCCGTGATAGGTCTTTCCTGGGTTAGAATTAAGTTTAAGCAGGGAACTGATCTCAGAAAGAAGTGAGAAGGCAAATGATGTTCAAGAAATTGGGAGAAACATTTGTAAATGTTCTATGGAATGATGCCGATCAATGGGGGCGTGTGTGTCGGTGGGATCAATGATTTGCAATCCACAGCAGTACCAAAAAGCGGGCAGACACGGAGACCGTGGCTGGAATGTGGACAAAGTGAAGGAAGAGCAAAAGACGTCAGTGTTTGTCAAAATGCGGCAAAAGGGTGTGGGGGCAGAGAGTCCTTTTCATTTTGTACAGAGTTGATGCAATCAGAGCCATGAAAACATTGGCATTCTTTCTCTTTTTTTTTGGCAATCATGGATCTTGAACTCTGGGCCTGGGCGCTGTCCCTCAGCTCTTCAGCTCAAGGCCGGCGCTCTACCACTTGAGCCACAGCGCCACTTCCAGTTTTCTAGTGGTTTATTGGAGATAAGAGTCTCACGGACTTTCCTACCCAGGGCTGGCTTTGAACCGAGATCCTCAGATCTCAGCCTCCTCAGTAGCTAGGATGACAGGCGTGAGCCACCGGTGATGTTGGCAGTCTTTAACAGCTTCAGATGCCTTTGTGTTCACAGATCGGCGCAGGCTTCTGGGTTTCCCTTTGTCCCCATTTCTCTTGCCTTTTCCTTGATACCTCGAGTTCTTTTTTGGAAGTGAGATCCGCATTAGGACCTATTTCCATCCAGCTCATTTACCTCCGTGGGTGTGAGGCAGAGGACTCACACGGCACTTCCGTTATTCCTGGGAGCTGATTGTTATAGACAACCAAACCAGCTTCAAGAGTTGAAAGAGATAGCTCTGGTGTCTACTGCACACCATACTGTCAAAGGAGTCCCTTCTTGATTTGGCCTCCTGGTTTGGAGTCCTATGTATCTCAGTTGGAGAGCTCCAGGATGGGGTCTGATTTGAACCCAGAACAACTCCTGAGCGTGTGTGCTTAGTACAACGGGGAACAGAGATGGAATCTGGGCGCACTAAGAAATCACTGGTCCAGAGGTTGCAATGTCGTCTATTTCCTTCCTAGAGCCGACTCACCAGGAGGCTGGGTCGTACTCGGCATGCACTTTACTAATTCAGCACAGGAAATCACTGTCAATAAGATTTAAAGGCCCCCAAAGATCACAGGACAAGAGCAACCTCTTCCTGGAGCAGGTCTGCCTCTGAGGATGAAAGGTAGACCCACATGCTGGATGTTTATCTGCATCCATCACGGAAAAGGTGTGGGGTTTGTTGTTGTTGTTATTTTCCAATGGAGGGGGGGACTTGAAATGTGGAAGTGTTGGTCAGCTACCACCCAGATCTACACCAACATGGAAACGCACATCATAAACGCATCAGACCCGAGCCGGGGAAGGGCAGAGCAAATGGTTTCTTTTCCTCCATTGATGGATGGAATCCTGCTGACCGGTCTTGCGTGTTTGTCACGACCCATGGCATTGGTTCCTAGGTAGTGTCCTTTAGTATCCAATAAGGGGGACTGGTGGCATTTTCCCCTTGTTTACTGCGCCGGGACCAGTGGCGAGACCCCTAAGCTGGTACCAGGCTCACAGCAATGCATCAGGGATGCCCAGGAGAAGGAAGGAATCACTCCTTTGGCCCCTTGGGAAGGAAGAGTTCTCAGACTTGATCGATTTGCCTTGAGCCGCTGAGCTACAACACCGGACGCTACATTTTCAGCGGGAGGTGGAAGAGCGTTTTGTCCAGAGTTTCGGGAGCTCTGGACGAAGCCTTCCTCACCGTGCGGCATGTTTTACTTCTGATTCACTGAAGCCTGACTTTGGGGGGCAGTGGGGGGAGAATACCTTTTATGTAAAAAGGTTCATTCTGCATTCTTTCCTAAGGGGGTAGATAAAAGATAGCAGAGACCAAGAGGCCAAATCAATAGGCAGTCACGCATTCTAGTCCAAACTGGAAGGCCTCTGTTGGCGGGGAGAACATGGTCTGTTTGTGTGACTCGGGCTTGGTAATGAATGGACAGGATAGGTTTCCTGCAGGTTTTATGTAGGTACTGCCTTTCTAGGGTTTGTAATGCTTGAGGAGCAGGTGGAAACTTCCAGAAGGAGCAGCTGTTGGGGGCAGTAGAAGGGAGACTGAAGGCCCGTTTTTCAGAGCCTGACTTCCAGCCCTGACACCCGCTGGCTCAGCCACTGCGTGGTAAAGGAACTGTCTTGGCATACCCAGATCCCGTGCGAAGAGCTTTAAAAATATGGCTTGTTTATGAGAAAGGCATTGGGAGCCCTAATCCATTTCCCTGTCCCGAGAGTTTTCAAATATATCATTTTTTTCCCCCTCATTGCCAGAAATGACAGGCAATGTTGAAAGGAAAAAAGAAAAAACAATCCTTGGCCATCGCTCTGTTCTCCACGTGCTAGCAGCAACGTTCCTCCGTTCGGAAGGGAGGGCTGCCGGGGAATCCTCCCGTGAAGGACCCACAGGCCATCCACACACCCGCTTCTGGTGTTTGAGATTCTGGGACGGTACAGTTACCGAGCTTTCGTCTGGTTTCAATTGCGTCCTGCTAGAGCATTATGCTGTGGTTCACCCGAGTTCTCCAGAAGTGCTGAATTCAAATAAGCCTACCCCAAATGGCTTATTTTGATTTCCCCAACAGGATCGTGAAGGGGTCAGATTTGATCCGCCGTCGTGAACGTGATCGTATCGGATTTAGGCCGGGCGTTCAAACCCTGCCCTCTTCTGTGTTTGTAGGTTGATCCTATTTCATCTTTATACCCACATGAACGGGACAGCATGTCTCTTGGCATTTCGCTCTCTCTCCTGCTCTGCCTTCATCTCTAAGGCAGAGAGTATATTACTGTTTTACTCCCGTCATAACAATGATTTAAGGAATAAATGCCTTTTAATGCCTAATAGAAGCTTTAAGTTCAATTTACCACTTCTATCTGCTCAGCTGTAGCTGGCAGAGTAGTTGGCACTGTATTGTTAGTAGGACTCCAGCTACAAATGAATGAATGAATGGGTACTTAACGAGGACCCAGAGGTAGAGGCCTGCAAAAGGCTTCTGCAAGCATAAGGTGTTTATGTGACCGTGAAGCTTTATTTTAACTGATGAGGGTAAAACCCTAGGAATGACATATGAGTCTCTGTTTGCCAGAATCGTTGATTGAAAATTGAAAATCATTGACCAACCCACCCATTGTGTGACTGGTTAGTGTGAGGATTAAACCAGCTGCTCTCCAACCAAATCCACCCAACCCGTCCTCCTCCAGCCCGGAGACCCTTCTCAGATCTGTGCTGGGGTTTGGGGAACAGTTACATCAACACCCCACCACGTGAAAACAGAGGAGCAAGGCAGCCCCGTGCGAGCTACCTTATTGCCCAACCTGTGGCTTTCCAGTGGAAGTTTCGGGCAGTATCAAGCCAAACCTCCAATTTTCCATGTTTACCTGAACTTCCAAATTCCTAGCCCTATAAAAATCAACAGTGGGGTATGGAGCCACAGGTACCACCAACTTGTCTCAGGAAAATAAATTTTTGCCCCAAATCAGACATTACTGCCAGGGAGGGAAATTGTGAGCGCTTTTGGGAGCCAGTTAGATCATGTGCATCTAGAAAGGCCCAGGACAGAAAACACCCCCACCCCCAGCTTGAACAGAAGACACAGCCCCCCACCAAAAGTACTCCATTCACATGTTAAACGTAACGATGCGTCTAGAATGATTTCCAGTAGAGTGGGCACCAGGTCACCCGCCCAGATTTGGCCCTTTCAGGGGAAGGCCAGGGAGCATTGAGCGGCGGGAAGTGCTTTCCTCCACCGGTGTTCTAGCTCCCTTCCTTCCGACCCTGCTAGTTATATTCAGGAGCAGTCAGTGTTCAGTTGGGTCTTCCCACTGTTGGCTGGTGAGTTTTTTGCTTTTTGTCATTCTGGGACTTGAACTCAGGGCCTGGGTTCCTTCCCTGGGCTCTTTGGCTCAAGGCGAGCGCTCTACCACTTTGAGCCACAGAGCCACTTCCGGTTTTCTGGTGGTTCGTTGGAAATAAGAGTCTCATGGACTTTCCTGCCCAGGCTGGCTTTGAACCATGATCCTCAGATCTCAGCCTCCTGAGTAGCTGGGATTCCAGCTGATGCCCACAAGGACACAGTTCTGACTCTAGTCATCCTCTCCGGTGAACAAGTTTGTTACTATTTTCAAAACTGCATTAAAGTTTTTGACCCAAATGCGGGGATTATTTTTAATCCCTACTCAATTTTGTGTGGATTTATGCAAGGTATTTGGCTTCTCGACAGAAACTTGTGGACTAATAATATTAGAGAGAAGTTAGAGTTCGATGTAGGCAAAATTAAATAGCTGAGTATTGATTTGTATAGCAATTAAATCTAGTATTTCCAGTAGCTTGGCAGAGAGCTCCGTGTAAGGACTTATTCTGCTTAATATTTTTTTATTACTGATTGAGTTGCCAAATCTGCAACTGATACGAATTTGAATAAAATCTCAAGATGCCCAAAAGACAGTAATAGACTGGAGAAATTATCTAATATTGGCATTAAAGGTTATTTATTATCCTGATATAATCATCCTGACACACATTTTTAGACTATTAACTGATTAGTCATCCTAGATAAGAGCATTAAAGAAATATTCTTTAAGCAAAGTCTGTAATCTTCACACACACACACACACACACACACACACACACACACACACACACACACACAACACTGGAATATAAATTCATTTTTAATTTCTTTAAATAAAAAGCTACATAAATCAGAATTCCATTTTCCTCTGAAATTTTCACTCAACCTAGAGCCTGAGAGCCATTTTCCACCACGGATTACATTGTCATTAATAAATAGATTTTGCCTCATAAACTCTCACAGATAGCAGTAAGACCGACGCCATGGACCCTGGGTTAGTTTCTGTAGTAAGAGGAATAGCCCGGGCTGCAAGACCACTTCCTCACTCGAAGGAGACTGATGATGTTCCCAGCAAAGAGAAGGTACTGAGGGCGTATACTTGTGATTATTCTGGAACATTCTAGGTAATACAGTGGTGGAATTCATCCACTTCTTCACTCTTTGGCTACATAGAGAGTATCTCTGCTAAATGGGACATCATAAATCAATATTGATTGTTTGGGGTTATTTTCTAAGTTGTTTTGATTTCCCCCCCCCCTTTATACATACATACACACACACACACACACACACACACACACACACACACACACACACACACACACACTTAAGTTGATGGTTTCAGGGCGTTATTTAAATGAGTCTAAAGTCTCTCAAGAGAGTCTATGTAACTTCTTACCAACTGATGAATGACCCAAAGAAAATTATTGTAAAAGGACAACAAAAGTTTGACTCTCTTCCTTCCTTCCTTTGTTTCTTCCTCTCATTCTCTCCTTCCCTCCCTCTTCCTCTCCCTCTCTCAGCAGGGAGGGACCCCAACCTACCAGGGTGCAAACCTCACCCTGGGCCCTGCCCAAGAATCCTGGATGGGCGACTCGGCCTCCCTGAACGTCAGAGCACAGCGTGTGACTGTTGGAAATGCGTCCCGAGATAGGGGTGGGTTATCTGGTCTCTTCTGCTGGTGTGGTCAGAGCTGGCCCAGGCCCTGGGAAAGGAAAAACAAAAACGAAAACCACGCTTAGAAGCGTTTCCACTCCGTTCTTCCCCAAAGAGCTGGCCCTGTAGGTGGTCCTCTGGGGTCAGCTGGAAGGTAGGGGGGAGATTAAGAAGGACTTCTTTATCCTCTTACCCAAAGCTATTGTCCTGGTAAGATGAGGATTTGCCAGCCTTCCCTTCGGATTGACACCGCCTGACACCACGAGATGAATTTTTATCTAGGGCATTTGCAGAGCATTGTACACACGCATTGAACCAAATGGAAGCTTCTGGGGAGATGTTAATACTTGGCTGCTATGTATGGGGAAATGTGCGTGCATTATGTAGAAAATGCAAATTGGGGGTGGCTGAATTTAAAAATCCCATTTGTACCCCACTGAAGTATAATACTTCAGGTTTACATTGAGTCCAGCTTGCTTTCCAGATATGAGCTGCTGTTTGGAAATAGATATTCTTCCTCTCTCTTCCCCTACCCCCATACACATACAACCTTACCTTGCTTAGAGTATGACAAGTTCTCTCCGCCACTGGGCACTGTCTTGGTCCCTTGCTACACACACACAAACACACACACACACACACACACACACACAAATGGCAGCTTTGATGAGGACAGCATTTCTTGGTTTATTTGTTACCTCCTTGCTTCTCCTGGGGCCTTCTAGGCTCTCCCTGTTAGACATTCCCCAACGCCTCTCGATAATCACCACAAGACAGAGGGCTTAGAAAATTGCCTGTGCATTCCCCTGAATGAGTCGGGTGGACGTTGCTGAGCTGCAGAGGGGAAAAAGCAACAATGACAACACCAATCCCTTCCATTCTGTTCTCAGATTCTTTTCGCTCTCATGATGATGAACTTGATCGGGGGGAGTTGCCATCCATGATCTCCAAAACGTGGGGCCTGGTGGCTTCAAGTCCTTGGATGTGACGCGCTGTGGAAACTGTCATTTCTCCTCTCCTGGGAGAAATGACCGAAAACCTCTGTGCCTTTCATTCTCTATTTGAAAAACACTGGGCCCAAATCTATAGGAAATGCTAGCAACTCGCTGTTTCCCCCTCTGCCCTCAGATAAATGGGATTATCTCTACATTCACCAGAGAAAAAGTAGAATTTCTATTCTGCACGGAGGGGGTGGGGGGGTGATGGGGATATACTGGAAGGTTCTAGAATGTTTCTACCGGACTAAGAAAGGACGCCGTTGCGGGGTATCTCCTGGGACAGGGACAGGCCGGGGTAGCTGCCCCTGGGTCTTAGAGGCCACAATGAATAGAAGAGAGTTCAAGGCTATTTTTGGACCCTGAGGTACGTCACCGTTGTCTACATCTTCCAGAACTTTCCAAGCCCTTTCTCCCTTTCTCCTCCCTGTCACCCTGAGATTCCAAGCCCATCCCAGAAGACCACCCTGGACCCCCTGAACCCCATCTTCTTCTGGACAGTCTCTTCCGAAGACATTCCCTGCCTCTTCCTCCGACTGGGTCCCCCCCAAAGATCTGGGTGTGTAAAACCACCCGGACACTAGCTCCGTCCCCCAGCCTTTCATAGAAGGCCGTAGGCCCTGTGGATCGCGAGGATTCCCGAGTTCCTCACTGCCCACGTTCCTGCCACGCTAGCACCCTGAGATCGGGGTGTAACTCCGGCCCGGCTGCGCGCTCAGACACCAAGCAAATACTTCTTGGAGGCTTTTCTTCCTCCTTCTGCGACTCCACCGCTGCCTGTCCAGCCCTTTCTAGATGCCACTCGACTGGGCTTCAGGGTCCTTTTATGTATGTTGCGCACAACCATGGGAGCCTTGTCAGGTCACGGGGCTCTTCTGGGCCCCAAGCGTGGATCCTGACGTCTCAGGATCGAGCCCCAGCTCCGCAGCAAGGCCGTCATCTGGGCCTCGTAGCGAGGGAGGCAGGCTGGGAGAGGGGGCTGGCGCCTCAGCTCCACCCCGATGCCATGCAGAAAAGCACATTTTCTGTTTTTTCTAAGGAAAAAAAAATGCATAGGCCAGATTTTTTTAATCGATCGTGGGCCTTGAACTCTGGGCCTGGGCACTGTCCCTCAGCTCTTCAGCTCAAGGCGAGCGCTCTACCACTTGAGCCATAGCGCCACTTCCGGTTTTCTGGTGGTTCACTAACTGGAGATCAGAGTCTCACGGACTTTCCTGCCCGGGCTGGCTTTGAACCGGGATCCTCAGATCTCAGCTTCCTGAATAGCTAGATTTTTTTTTTGGTTTTTGTAGATGCTTTCTGCGGAAGTCCCTTTTGCAATCTGTCTCCAGCTGCCGTCATCCAGGGTGGCCACGCTTTTCCCTACACAGGTGGAGATGATACATATTGGGGTTCTGTGGGGAGTACGGGCTCAGTGGCCAGCGCCCCATGTGGCTGCTGCAATCCTAAAGCAGCCCTGCCCGCCTTGGGAAGGAATACGTCCAACAAAATCGTGTTTCTGAAAGAGTTTAGGGGACTGGATTGGGCCCAGGGGCTGCCTCGCGTTTGCCCGTTCTGGCCTAAGCAAGCTAAGAGATCTGAGGCTCCGTGCAATGGCAGAATTCCGTTCCTTTACCTGAAATGCTTTTCCCGGCTCATCCACCTGGCTCCCGTCTAGGCGTCCGTCGAGACCGAACGTAGGAGCAGGGCCTCTCAGGAAAGCCCCGCTGCTGCAAGGTAATCTCCGAGCTCCTATTGCTCCTGGACATTCTCCTCACCCCACCCTTCATCCTCCGTCATTTCTAATCAGACAGTGATCAGCTCTCGGGAGTCTCTAATTCACTGAGCAAAGTAAAACCCGTATCATTAATATCACAGCATCGAACAGCATCAAACACAAGATGGCCCATGGTCATTATTTTTAAAGGATGCCTGATCGTTGTATAAATTCACGGGGCAGAGTGGGATGCTTTGTACACGTGTGTGTGTCGGCGAAATCGAGGGCGATCATCGTATCGGTCGCACCGGACGATTATTTTGCGGGTGAAACATTGAAAATTCCTCTTTTCTAGCCGTTTCGAAGTACGCAGCGCATTATTGCTCATGGTCATCAGCCTCGGTGTACAATAGAACACCAGAACTTATTCTTCCTCTGTACCGAAACCCACCTCTCCCAGCAACTGCTCTCCCTCCCTTCCCCAGCCCTGGGGTCCACTCTTCTACTAGCTGCTCCTAAGATCAACTTTTGTAAGATTCCCAGTCTGAATGAGATCACGTAGCAGGGGGGCTTTTTGTGTCTGGCTTACGTCCTGGAACAGTTACATCCCTGCTGGTATAAATAGCATGCTCCATCTTACTGGCTGAGTAATATTCCACTGTGTACAGAGGCCGTAGTTCCTTCAACCCTCCTTGAGTTGAGTCTGGATCTTGGCTGTCATGAGCAGAGCCTCTGTGAACATGGCCGTGAAGATCTTAGACTGATCTCCTTGGAGAACACCCCCAGAGTGGCGTTGCTGGGTCCTACAGTAGTTCTCTTTCTTAGTATTTATGGCTGTCAACGCCTGCATGAAAACCAACAGCCAACCAGCACGAGAGATCTGCATTCCACAGCTAACAGGTGTGGTGATGCACGCTGAGTGAGCCCCAGTGGTTTGGACGGTTGTTCCTCATGCTAGCCAGCATTATGGAGATGTCACCCCTCTCCCCCGGCCCCCAGGGGGCGCCACATCTGCTCATTGGGAAGGGCAGAGAAGGACGGGAGAGCAGGAATCCACCCCCCACCCCCAACCCGGTCGCCATTGGTACTGGCTAGCTTCACAGGCAGAGCTAGTCCAGAGGTTCATCCCTAGTGGCCTCTTCTCCTCTTCCTGTCGGGATGTAACAGCATCTCTGATTTCTGCAAACTCCCTTTATTTTCCTCGGCCTTCTCGGTTCATGGCATTGCGAGCCAGACTCCTCACAGGTGAGGAGCTCCTGGCGTGTACCAGGCTGTTCTAGCCAGGGACACATGTGGACAATCTTCTTCCCCACTTACTGGGGGAAACAAAGGACCCAAGAACCCTGAACGTGATTGCTTCCTCCGGCGATCATTTTCAGACGCTCACGGCTGTCCATTGAAAAATCAAGTCGCACCGTGTCTGAGAACACACAAAGTACCCCCCCCACACACACACACACACACGTGCATAAAGATTCTCGTCAACGCAGGATGGAAATTGATAGTCCTGCCGCTCTTCGCAATTCGTGGTGAGGGAAAACTTCTGGTGTCCTGGGTGGGGTTTTATGTCTCTCTCATAGTAATAAAGAGAACCAAAAAACTACCTTAAATCGTCCCAGATCTCTATTGAATACCGTGTGAGCAAATACACGATCCAATTACAGCCCATTCCGAGAGCAATTTCTCCTCTTTTTATTAGGCAATCAGTAAGAGACGCTCTCTTGTTGGTTGGAGGACTATGAATGAGTCTGAAGACAGCTGTGCACCCAACCGTGTTCCCCTGGAGCTGGGGGTCGCCGTGGCTCACTAGACAGAGAGAGAAGCAGAAATGATGGAGCTGTGAGATGGATCCCAGGACCAAATACACAGCTGGCGCATTACAAGGACAGGAAGGGTGAACAGATCAGACACCGATGAGGGCACACGGCTCAGGTAGAGGACAAGCCCAAAGAGAGACTAGGAGACTGAGCCTGGGAAATGCTAGTTCTAGACCTCCCAAGTGGTGCCCTGATCACCTGCCCCACTGGAGATTCCCAGAGGAAACCAAGGAGCCATTCACTGCCGACAGGGAGTCAAGCAGAACTCACAAAGAAGGGAGGAGAAATATGCGATGTTCTCCTGGGTCATAGTCCACCTTCTGTAACAGCATACCACAAGGCTGGGTGATTTATAAAGCAAGAGAGGTTTCTTTGGGTGACAGTCTGGAAGATGGGAGGTCCCACAGCTACTGCTGGTGTCCACTTCCCAATGGAGTTGCCTTGAGTTAAGTTTCCAATGCCCGGACTTCAGGCCACCAATCCAACCGCGGCATCCTTAACTTTAACACACAACAGAATCCCCATTCTCTCTAGGACTAGATACTATTACTTAGATTTCACGCCAAAGAACAAATGAGTTGTAATTCCAGGAAGTGAAGAATAACGAAGCCACGCAGTTATAGAATTCCTGCTTTGTGGTTACCGGGATCCGAACTGACAGGTCCCTCAGCGAACTAGAACATGCAGCAACGGGGCTGTGTTTGTCTGTGGACACACGTACACATGCGTTGTGTGTTTCAAGGTAGCATTGTAATCCCATGCAAAAAGGATTGGGGCTGCCTTCTAGGTGGTCAATCACCAAAAGACAAAAATGAAAAGAAACCTGTAACTCTACCCTCATACCTGACATGAGAACACACCTCAGATAACTTTTAATTTAAAAAAAAAACAGTGCTGGGAAGGTGGCTCAGTGGTAGAGCGCTTGCCTAGCATGCATGAAGCCCTGGGTTCGATTCCTCAGTATCACATATACAGAAAAAGCCAGAAGTGGTGCTGTGGCTCAAGTAGTAGAGCGCTAGCCTTGAGCCAAAGAAGCTCAGGGATGGTGCCCAGGCCCTGAGTTCAAGAACTAGGACTGACAAAAACAAACAAACAAGAAAGCCATGACATCATTCAAAACCCCAGATTTGCTACTAGGTATTAGGACTTAATGAACATTTTTTTTTTAAATAAGGACTTTCAGTCATCATACGATTGAATTCTGAGAGGTCGGAAGCCTCAACATTTCAGAGCTTCTGATTACCAGCGCCTTAAAAAATAGATTAAAATGATCAGTGCGTCTCCTTTTTTTTTCCGCTCCGTGATTCCGTTTCTTCTTTTCAGAAGGTGATTGTCTGTAACTGCCCCCTCCTCCATGAGCACTCGCTGCTGCTCTGTGGCATTCTTTCTCTACATGTTTCCATTCTAAGGTGTTTTGTAACAAAGAAAAAGCATACTCCAGACCTCCCCCTGCCCCAGGTCAGACATTGATCACACGGCGGTAACCACGGCCCAGCACAAGAGGAAGGGCGATTGATTACGGGAAGGCCACGGCGCGAGAGCATGTTTTGTATCTTTGCGGTTCTTCCTGGCATCAAGGAATCAAACTGGGAAGGGAATGCAAGCAGCGTGTTCCCGGGCCACTAGTGCAATCAACACAGCTGTTTCCAAATTGGCTGTCACATACTTCAGTCCCTGCTGACTCCCCCCCCCCCTTTATGTGTTTTCTACATCAGGAGGGGAGGAAAAAATCCATCTTGGTCCAATGTAGCTTTCTTCAAGGGCTGCCACGTTCTTGAAGCAAGCTGGGTTTTGGTGGGGGGGGGGCGTTTTTTGAGGTGATTCCTTTGTGTGTGTTTAATATTCCAATCGAGATCACAGCAGTCTCCTCTCTGCAGCAGGCTGCCATGTCGTCACGGGGGAGAAATGTCACAGAAGATGCCCACAGGGACGTATGGAAACGTAACGTGGTGCAAATCACCCTGGAATTCCTGTACCTGTCATTGCAAACCGGCTGCGACTGGGTGTAGGTTTCTAGATCTCTGTTCTGCTCAAAACAGAAGGACAGGGTGAGAGGGAGGGTTGGCAAACACACACGCAGGGTTCTGTGGGAGGCGACCTTGAAATAACATCAGAGAAGCAATTATTGGCCCATGCTTCTGATCCGATATCCACACGACCCACCCGGCCTCACTCCTAGACATTTAATAATCATTATTGTGAGGGTTTTTTTGGGGGGTGGGTGTTAGTGTTTCTTTGCTTCGCATTGCTTCATGTACCCAGCTCTGATTCTTCTGAAGCTTTTCCTCCAGCGTTTCTCTTCCCAGCGCCAGCTGTGTGGTCAGCAAGTTATCTTAGTACCAGTAACGTAGCAGTAAATTATCCATCGCCAGCTTAACATGAATTTAATCCTCACTTTCGCAGGATAGCCTATCGAGGTATAGAAGACCACACTGACCCACCTTTCTCCTCAGGATACTAGAGTTACTGGAAGGTGTTTCTTTGGGGGGTGTTTTTGTTATGAGTTACAGATGTGCTGTGCCATTGTTAATTCTTTTTAAAGTCAAGGTGCTTTTTCGTGTATTGTTGATTTCTCTTTGCATATTGTAATTGTGCAGTTTTACTATGGCAAGTCTGTAGTTTGGGTTTCTTTTTTTTCCATTCAGGATCTGATGATTCTTCAGTTCTATAAAACTCTATCCAATTATAGCTCCTCTCTCGTCTGTCTGTCTCCCGAAGCTCCTGTTAGCTAGGCGTTGGAACCTTCTCATTTATTCTGCCTGCTTATCAATATTCATTTATGTTTTGCATCTCTTTTTTTTTTTTAACCTTTTATTCAGGATGGTTTTTTTTTCTTTCTCAGATCCTGTTCTCTTATTCTCTTTTGAGTTTTGCCAGCTGAGGTTTTAATTTTATTGCCGGCATTTTATTTTCGAGATTCGAGGTTCCTTTCTTTAAACTGGCTAGAGTTATGTTCTTTCATTATATTTTATAGTTAATTTTATGATATCTTTAATCATTTTAAGTGTGGTTTTTAGAGAAGTTTTCATATTGGGCTATTTCTTGTCTTTATGATACTAGCTCTTTCCTTTTAAATACATATGTATATATATTTAAATTTTCTGCCTCTTCTTCAGAGTGGTTGTTCTTTTTATGTTAACCATACTTCAGAAATAATTTTTTATGAAACATAATACAAAGAGAAGGACAGCTGTCTGTAGGGTTCTTCAGGTCAGTCAAACAGAGCCTGTGAACTCCTCTTTTGTGAGGATATTTTTTTAAAGTAGCATCTAGCGGAAATTATCCATCTAGTTGTGAGATTTTCTCTTGTATCTTACTCCTGGGATTGTCGTCTCTTTACTTGGAGCCCAGCTCTGTGTTTAAGACAAGACTATAACTATGTCCGTATACTAATTACACCAGGAAGGGAGACCAAGTCTTCCTGTGGCCAGACCCTTTTGATGACTCTTGGTGGATGCGAACTTCCTTCACAGATATGGCCTTTGTGCTGCCAGCACCAAATGCTGTCCTGGGGTCCCTGAACAACAAACAGGTGGTGGCTACACCACTCCTCCAAGAGGATCCCAAGCTGACATCAGCCACCATGATCACCTGGGGCTGGAGCCACCCAGGTGTCCCCAGCCAGACCCCATCCACCCAGCCTCGAAATCCCCATGAGATTCCAGCCCTCCATGGTTTCCACGTTCCCTTTCTCTTAAACACAAACAGGCAAGCACAGTGATGCGGGTGAACTCAGGTATAGACGGGGAGAACAGAGGCTTTGGTACACGCATCCCTCTCTGGAGCTGAGCCTCTGGGACCCCACAGAGCTTGTGGCCAGTCAGTGGGACCCTGGCTGGGCCCCTGCCCCGTTGCCTAATGAACGAGCATCAGACATGGTCACGGCCACCAGCTCCGCATGGCTCTCCTTCCAGCGGGGTGTGGGCTCAGCAGCGCTGGAAACCATTATTCAGTAGCCTGTGTGCGTTCTCTGGTAGGTGAGCTATTTATGCGTCTGGCCCATTTTAACGTGGAGAAATAGCTTCTCGTGTGTGGAGCCTCCTCTAAGCAAGCCCTGTTCCCAGATACTCAAAGGCCTTCAGCGCTCGGAGCTCACCCGTGATTGCCGGCATTCGAAGCTCGGAGCTCACCCGTGATTGCCGGCATTCGTGCCCGAGGTCTTGGCTTACTCACGGCCCTCGGGGATCGCTGACACTGAAGGAAAGAAGAGGGGTCCCTCGGGGAGGCCCCCTTAGTAAAATCAACCCACCTCCCCCCAAGAAGATGGATGAAACAGTGTCAGGAGGTCTTCATCAGAATCATGTCCAACCGAGGGAGGGGGGCGGGGATAATAATGGAGCCCATTTCAGCAACAGTAAGAATTACCTCCCAGTTACGCCTGTCGTCCTATAGCTATTTAAAAACAATAATCGTTATCCTGTCACCAAATGAATCACCCCATTTGGAAGAAATAGTTGAGTTGTCAAAGTTCATAGAGTTCACAGAGACTGGGATAATGACAATCGGCCCTGTGAAGGTTAAACACGTGGGACTTCACCTACGTATCGCTCTCTCACCATACTGTGACATGTATGCAATTACTTCATCTCAATAAAGAAATTAAAAAAATAAAGAATGAACCATCAGGTAATGGAATTAGAACAACTGAACTGAATAACTAGGAGTAAGTAGGTTACGGTGGTGTGCATAAGCAGTACGGCCTTTCTGGAAGAAGGTTAAACGCTGCTGAAGTTAATCAAGGACTAGCCCGGCAGGTGGTCTTCCTCAGCCAACAGGCCCTGGGAAGGGGCAGCCGTTAAGATCTCACTTTGAGATCTGGAAAGGCCTTGAGCTCGCGTCCCTGGGTCTGAGCCAGGGCCTGGGCTTGGGTCAGGACCCTGCACAGGAAGGAGGCCGGGGCTGCATGCGGCCTTGTCCCTGGCAGACCAGCAAAGCAAAATGACCCAACGGGCCTCCCCCCCCCCCCCCCCCGCAACGGGTACGTGTTTCCCAACCTCACAGACTGTAACAGCAACCTTCCGATTTGCATGTGATCGTGTTTGGCGGGCTGATGCATGAGGGCTTTGTCTGTTTGCTTTGAAAATTGAGGGAAAGCATTTGGGAAGAATCTAAAACGAACCAGAGAGAAGCCGTGGGAAGCCCGGCGTCGGTGGGCTGGAGAGGTGGGGACGTGGCATTTCCTCCAGGAAAGGACAGGAAGCGAGGCTTCAAGTCTTAGCCAATGAGAGTCACGGGAGGGTGGGGAGGGAGTGTCAAAGGGCACACCCACCCAGCCAATCCCCTTTCGCACAGCAGCACATGCAGAACTAGGCCCTGGCCGTGGCTCTCTGATGGCCAGGTCATGGGCTTCATAAACAGCTCCCCCCACCCCGCACCCCAGGGCTCTGGCCAGTAGAACCTACAAATTCCACCCCTTGGTGGGTTACCCAGAGGCCTGTGTGGCCCGTGGCACCGACCCACCTGCAGCCTCTGGACTACTTGTGCCCAGCCACCGGCGCCCGGCTTACTGTCATTATGGAGTCTGTTCAGCTGCCCGTGTCTAAGAGACACGTCTCTTATACTCAGTTAAGATAGATCTCCCTGAGCTGCCTGCCTTGGCTGGCCTTCTGCTCTTCCACAAGCACCCCAAATGGCAGACACAGGCCGATGGTCTCTCCTTGATGCACACTGGGAAAGAAGGCCAGAAGTAGTGGACGCGTTTGTGTGGGAGGCTTTTCGGGCTGGCGCTGTAATTTAAAGCCTCTGTCCTCCGCTATCTCCTCACCTAAGCCCCGCTGGAGAACGCAGAAGTAATTCCCTCGCTCTTTCCTTACCCGCCGTGGCTGAAAACCTCCGATCTCTCCACACATACCTGTGTTCCTGATCCGCTGGGAGATGAACCACAGATCCATGCATGCTTAGAAGCAGTAAGGGTCTCAGCGTTGGGACCCACCGGCCAGTGTGGGGATTTCAATCGTTTATTTTTATATTCAAAGCTGCTAAATCAGGGGATTCTCCTGTTCGTTTGTTTGTTTTTCACATGCTTATTGCAGAATCCTGGTCCTTCCGGAGAGAACTCCTCTCAGGCCCGTACCCCCTTTCCACTGCCAGATCCTCTCCCAGCAGCAGGGGCGGGTGGATCGCGTGTCAGGGTTCAGTCCGGGGGCTCCCTGAGCAGCAGAAAGTGGGAAGAGTCACTGAGGTCTCCGAGAGATGATGGAGGAGTGGACGCAGCAGTGTGGGACACTTGGGTTTCCTTTTTCACATGTATTCGTGTACACAGTCTATCCACTGGGGTTGAACAACTCCAGCCAGCCCCTGTCCCCGCCCCCCCATCCCCCAGGCTTTTGGCTTTCGTTTGCTTCTCAGATAAGGCCTGAGACGTGGCACCTCCCCTCTGCCTGAGGAATGAAACTACAAACTCACCTCACCAGCCCCACCAACCTTTGGCCTCTGCTGTCCTCAAACCAGGAAACTCCTATTATTTCTGCCTCCCAAGTAGCTGGTGTTATAAGGGATGGAGGGAGGGAGGGAAGGAGGGAGGGAGAGGGAAAGGAAGGAAGGGAGGGAGGGAAGGAGAAAGGAGAGGAATGGAAGGAGAGAAAAGAGGGAGGAAGGAGAGGGAAGGAGGGGGAGGGAGGGAGGGAGGGAAAGAAGGAAGGAAGGAATGGGGAGAGAGGGAGGGAGGAAGGAAGGAGGGAAGGAAGGGAGAAGAGGGAGGTCTTGAAGGAAAGAAGAGAGGAAGGAGGGGGAAGGAGGGAGGAAGGAAGGAAGGAAGGAAGAAGAGGGAGGTCAGGAAGGAAAGAAAGGAAGGAAGGGAGGGAGGGAGGGGAGAAGAAAAGGAGGGAAGGAAGGGAGAAGAGGGTGGTCTTGAAGGAAAGAAGAAAGGAAGGGAAGAGGGAAGGAGGGAAGAAGAGGGAGGTTGGGAAGTATATAAGGAAGGAGGGAAGGGAGAGAGGAAGGAGAGGGAGGGAGGGGAGAGGGAGGAAGGGATGAGGGAAGGAGGGAAGGAAGGGAGAAGAGGGAGGTCTTGAAGGAAAGAAGAAAGGAAGGGAGGGAGGGAGGGAAGGACAGAAGAGCGCAGTGCCCCAGTGGGGAAATGGAGCTGATTCTTGGGGCCTCTGCGGGGCTCAGGGCGCACCTGCAGGCTTGGGGGGGTGTCTTCTCCCAAGCGATGCTATTGGAGGAAGTCGTATAGAGAGTGTCAACAGCGAGGACTGTGTCTGAGAACCTGAGTGTGGATTCAGCCCGCCCTGGCTTTCATGACCCTGCCTGCGTTTACCCAGCTTTCGAGGAAAGCAAGAGGCCCCTTCGAGGTGAGGTGCGGCCAAGCCCCGGCCTTTGCCTGGGCCTGCCGCCCGCACGCACGCCACGGTCTCTGGGGCCTGGTGGGAGGCGGCCCGTGGCCTGTCTTTGTGGAGATGCAGTTCTGAAAGATGAGCGTCACCATGGCAACCGCAGCAGCCACTCGCGAGAGAGCCGAGGAGGCCGGTGTTTGTAGAGAAAGCCAGGCCCCCACGCTAAAGAGGCTTTCTCCCACTGTTAAAGGATCGAGGGAAAAGGTCCCCAGTTATAACGCGACCTGGGGCACTGGCTGCTGATGTGTCCTTTCTCAGGAGGGTAGTGCAGGGGGCTCGGACCAAATACCCCAGTACCTCACGGGCCCCTCCACGCAGAATGGCTTACCAGCAGCTCCAGAGAGAGCCGCAACCTCCCGGAAAGCCGGCTTCCTGCTCCCCGGGACCCTTAGAGGATCCTCTGGGCTGGGGCTCTAGAAGTCTGCCACCCATCTCAGACCCTAAGACTGAAGCAGCTGAAGAGCCGGCTCAGAGATTCCCCTGAGCTCCCAATGAGCAGCATCTCCCAGGGGCTCATGCAAGGACATTCTAGCACTTTCTTTCCCTCAAACACTGGGTGAGAGGAATGTTAGAAGGACTTGATCTGATGTGGTCAGGACTTCATCCATGGTGAGGGGTGTGTGTGTGAGTGTGTGTGAGTGTGTGTGTGTGTGTGTGTGAGTGTGTGTGTGTGTGTGTGTGTGTGTGTGTGTGTGTGAGCGCCAAGACAGGAGGTTGAACTCAAGGACTCTGATTCTCCATTGGCTTTTTCACCCTAAGACTAGCACTGTACCACCTGAGTCACACATCCGCTTGCAGCTTTTTGCTGGTTAACTTGGAGACAACCGTCTTGGAAGATGTATCTGCCTGAACTGGCTTTGATCCTCGAGCCTCAGACCTCCGTCTCCCAAGTGGCTGAGATTACAGGCGTGAGCTACCAGCCCCTGGAAGTCCTTTCGTTCAACTGACCCCCTTCCCTTCTGTATGGATAGGAGCCCGATGATTCCGCAGGAACTAACGACGAATGAATGACGTCGGATGACTTAGAGAAAATATGTTTTTAAACCTCCAGAAAGGTTCCTAAGACCAGATGAATAAGCCGTCAGGATAGAAAGATCATCCATCAAATCAAAATCCTTCACAAAATTAAAAAGGAAAAACCCTCCGGCATCGAACGAAAGCTTTGTGTGGCAACTCGGGTCTGCGTGTGAGTGTGTGTGAGTGTGTGTGTTGAGAGGACTCACACTTCCTGCTTCTCCTCTTGTGGGGTCTGAATCCCTTCAGTAAAATTCCGTATCTTGCCGTCTGTAAATCACGAGCGCACGCCTGTGACCAGCAGAATGTGACCAGCAGAATGTGACCAGCAGAATGCATTCCATCCACACGGGGTGTGCTGCTCTGTCTTCCTCCCTTCTCTCAGAAGAGGCAGAGAAATACATGGAGGATATTTCTGCCCTGGGCTGTAGAAAGCATATTATTAAAAAAAAACAACGGTGTTTCCTTCTAGAAAAATGACTAGAAACAAACAAAAGGCCTTTCCCCCCTCTCAGCTCAGCCACCAGAGATACCGTTCGCATGATCAGATTCAGAGCAACTCATTAGAACTTGCTGCGCAAGGAATGAGACCAGGCCCCGCTCCCTCTTCCCACCAACCTCGCCAAGGTGACCCTCCCACGCCAGGGAACATTCCAGAGAACTCTCCATGGTCCTTCCACTGACCACAGCCGTCCCGCCAGTCGTTTGTCTTGTCCTTGGCATTAAGTTTTCGGTCAATACCAGCTTCCGTCCCAGGTGCAGGTTCGGGCCTGGGACTCCTCCTACCCTTCCCCCACACGGCTCCCCCCGCCAGGGGCTCTGTTCGTGGCACCGCATCAAACCTAACACCAGAGGCTCAAGAGCAATGGAAGGTTAGCAGTTTTATTTTCGCTGGAATAAGCAAGAATGAAGGATGTTTGGATTCGAATCCCAGTGTCAGGCACAACACGGGAAGTGGGAAGGAAGGGATCTCCGCGTCAGCGTCGGTTCATTTTTCTGGGTAGGATTGCCTTGGGCAGACGTTTGATAAGGGTGGCTGGTAGAGAATGAATCGCTGTGTGTGTGTGTGAAGATGGCACAGTGAATCCTACTGAATGCTATTGAGTCTTAAGCGTGGGGTAGAGAGGGATTGGAAAAGAGAGAGCCAAAGAAGCGAGGAGTTCATCAGATTCAAGTACAGTATGTGCATGCGTGAAGCGTGGTAATAATACCCCTTTGTACAACTGATATACACTAATAATAATAATAATAATAGTGATGATGATGATGATAATGATAATGATGACAGGAATGGAACACCAGTTCCGTTTGGGGGAGGGGGTATGGGTAGGAGAGGGGACGGTGAAAGGAAAGGGTGGAGGAGAATGTGGAGTTTAAGTTCACTATATACAAGTATGAAAACCGTGAGCAAAGAAGACGGATGCTGTGGCTCACATCCACCATCCTCGCTCCTCTGGAGAATAAGATCGGGAGGACCGCGTGGTGAGCCCTCCACCATGTCAGCCTCTCCGATTTACATCATGTCCTAGGTGGGTTCTTGCTGTGTTCCCAGATGAACCTCAGACCACCATCCAGCAGAGTCCCCTGAGACTCCGTCCACCAAGGTCAGCTGGGCGCAGTGGTCCATAGGCCTCTTATCCAGCATTTGTGGGAAGCCTAGAAGTGGCTGAGGCATAAGATCAGGGCTCGGGTACAAGCCTGGGCAGGAAGTGAGATCCCCCCATCCCCAGATCAAAACCAGTGCAAAACAGGCCTGGAGTTGTGGGCCAGCGGTAGAGCACCGGCCCAGGGAGTACAAAGGCCCCGTGTTTAAAATGAGTCCCAAGAACAATAACAATAACAACCATTCCGGCGTGGGGATCATCAAGTCCTGAGGATGTCAGCACCGAACGTTTTTGTTGAAACAGGCTGTGTGTGCTTCGCAAAGTTACCATCTCTGTGTATCTTCCCGGTATCTTGTATTTTAGTTTGAAAGGCTGAGAAATCTCTTATCTTTCTCCCTCATCTTTTTGAAAACTGACCCAGGAAACGTATCTTGTTTCATCGAAAATTGTAAGAGCCAGATGTTTTCAGGGGAATTAAACAGTACCAGTGGCCCCCCCTTCCTCTCCACAGACACCCCAGAACCAGGGCCTGGAGCGGCGTGGACCCCTGCCTTCCCAGTGCCCAAAGATTCTATGTCATCAGATCTCTAGACTCCAGCATTAGGCCTTCAGGATTAGCATTCTCCCGTGGGTGGGTTTCCCCCGGCCTTCCTATGAAGTCGAGACTGTCGTCTCTAATTATGCATGAACCTTCTCCTAATAACGTTCCTTAAGGCTTTCCACAAACAGAAACAAAGATCCATTACTCAGCATATTATTCTTTAAGTCTCTCTCTCTCTCTCTCTCTCTCTCTCTCTCTCTCTCTTTCTCTCTCTCTCTCTCTCTCTTAATGGATCCGCAAGGTGTTCTGTACTTTCTTAAATAATTTAAGTGGCATTCTCTTCTCCTAGCTCAAGCTCACCCCCGATTCCATTTGAACACTTTCTAACTGACCCCGAGGCATTTTTTAAATGGAACTTTCTTAAGAAGGCGGTCGCAGGTCGGAATGAAAGTCTAATGCATACACTTACCCGGAGGAGGCTGCCCTTTCTTCCAGGTAATCTGCAATTTGTACAACCCCTTTGTCTCTCCTCAGGTGTCATGAGCAATGCTAGCCGCTAGTACGTCCCCTAAATGGATAGGCTGGAAGAAAAAGATCTGTTTAATAAAATCCACAGAGACGGGGAGATGGCGGGAGAGAGTTCACAAAAGATGAAGAGGGGAGTTCACAGCCACTCTTATCAGCCTCTTTCTCTCCAAGAAGGAGCAACCAAGCTCTGAGCACCTTGGCCTAAATCCTCCTTCGACCCACACCCTCTCTCCTCCTCTCAGCCACGGGCAGACGCAACGCTCTAGTTCTAATCCACTTCTGATGAAAAGCGTCTCCATCCCATAGGACTTTATTACGAAACACATTGGAGGGACAGCTTTGTCTCTCCCAAACGTGTGGTCTCGAGATGTCAAGGCAAAGGTGGGATCACCTGAAGGTCTAGACACGGGTGCCACACAGAGTCAAGGCCTGGGACCCGCTGGCTGAGCACCAGAGCCGGTCACGGGACCTCAACTCTACGTCCATAAGGTCATTCACCTCAGCTCCCTTGTGACCAGGTGTCAGGTTGATCCCAGCTGTTATGATGGAGTCAGGCTTTGAATTATTACTGTCTCTGTGCTAACGGCCAGTCACTCCGGATATGGCATCTGGAAAGACCACCTCTCCGATCTGTCACTGCTCAGGGTTTCCGATCTGCTATCCGCCAGCTGGGAGCAGCTACATAGGATCCCAGCTGAGCAGCAGATGGGCAAGTCCAGGCACCCAGCACCGGCTTCTACCCAAGACCACATACCCAGCTCCGCTTAGCCAATCCCGCCTTGCCTGCCGCAGACCCCCGTTCTCTTTGAGCTGATTTGCATTGTGAGTCGTTTGTGATCGCATAGGGTGGGGGTGTCTTCCTTTAAAGAAAGTTAGGGGAAGTCGGGCGCTGGTGGCTCACGCCTGTTATCCCAGCTACTCGGGAGGCTGAGATCTGAGGATTGCGGTTCAAAGCCAGCCCAGGCAGGAACATCTGTGAGACTCTTATTTCTAATGAACCACCAAAAAAACCAGAACTGGTGCTGTGACTCAAGCAGTAGAGCACTCACCTTGAGCTGAAGAGCTGAGGGACAGCGCCCAGGCCCAGAGTTCAAGCCCCACGACCGACAAAAAAAGTGGGGGGGGAGATATCCCTCAAGGAACAAAATGGGCACGTGCATTTACAAGCATGAGGGCTACATCCTTTCTGGGCTCCCTGAATCACAGATTTCTGGGGTCTCTTTCAGGGGTGTGCATAGTAATTTTGATTTTGGCCTGCTCACTGTCTCTAACTTGAAGATTTCCACTGAGCTCCCACCCCCCAACCCTCCCGCTTCCAAGTCTTCGGACCTTCACGTCTCTCCTGGCTCCGAGCACTTGCTTGCCTATCTGCAGAAACCTTCTTCTTGTCCCCAGCAGCCAGAAATCTGCTTTCCAGCCTTGTCTGTGCTCCCACAAATGTTGGTCATGATGCGCGTGTCCGTGACTCCAAGTGTTAGTAACTACCTTTATTCATCCAGCGAAAGAGATCAGTTGATCAACTGAGTCAGGAATCTATCAACTATACAAGCTACACAGGTCTGAGGCTGAATTATACCTAAGACCTTCATCCTTCATACAAAGCTGTATTCTAACGGCCCATGACCAGAGATGACTCCTCTAGAGAAGGTGTACTTTCTGGCAACTTCTAGAAATATCTAATTTAAGCGATAAACACTAGGTGGAAGAAATGCCCTCTTTGGTAAGATTGGTGGGTCTTCAGGTCCCATATTTCAAACGCAAAATTGCAGTTGTTCGGGGACAAGCAACTTTGCCCTAGTGAAATATTCATTAAAGAAGACAAGGAAGCAAAGTTATCTTTGCTCCCAAAGATAACTTGAACTCAAGTGAAACTATCTGCACATCTAAAAGAGAGAGACAAATTCTTAATTAAATTAAGCTGTGATTTGGAGTCCAGATGCTCAGTGAATCACTAATAAATGGAAACGCAGGGGCTGGAGGGAATTACTGGAACAGGGCAAATATTTCTTCCCAGAGGTGGCTTTGTCACGGGCAAAACTCCCCTCCATCATCTGTCCTAGGCCGCTGTTTATTTATCATCAGAGCTGGATTTTTTTTCTCACTTGTTCATGAAAAGCCCCCAGGCAGGGGTGGCAGGGCCGGCAGCCCATTGTCTAAGAAAAGGCTTTCTCATCCAACCATAGGAAGCAAGCGTTCCTTCCCTCCACGCTCTAGGCTCCAATCCAAGAAAGTGCCGTGTGCCGCTTCTTGACCTGGGTACGGCACACGGTGGCTGGTCACCGTGAAAGCCAGTCCCATCGATTTCGTGGTTGTTGTTGTTTTTTAATTATAGTTGCTAACAGCAACCCCATAAAATTCCATTAGACGCCGCTCACACGCACAGTTTCCTTCACGTAGTCTCTCTGTCTTCGTGTCCTCTTCCCAAGGTAGCTAGAAACTGAACTCAGTCAAATGTGCAAGACAACCGTGAATCTTTTATTCTTCATTAAAAAAATAATAATAATATCTGCTTCCTTCTGTTTCCTAATATCCCAGTAGTCCTCTATTCTACAGGCCTCATTAAAGTAAATATGAATCCAGTGTGGGATCCCTCTGAGTTCATTGCTCATTTCACACCAAAAGGTTCTTCTAATGTGCAGACACATCTTGGGGAATTCCTAAACCCTTCTGTGTTCTTCCAGCTTAGATTCTATTGATTTCTTTTGGGGGAAAAAAAAAAAGATGAAATACCATGTTAATACGAATGGCTCGCATTACAGTTCCAGCGACTAACATCTACGGGCTGTCTTCTATATTCTAGGTGTTGTTTTAACAGTGTAAACTTACTCACATTTATGCCCCTTCTGTAAGAAAGAATCATCACCATTTCCTAGATGAAAGCGCCAACGTGCGGATCGATAACCACTTCGAGAAACACCACATTCAAAGAAAGATTGAATAACCACATAAGGCCGAGTTAATGCTGGAATGAATGGTAGGAGGTATGGGAAAACCATTCCTTACTATGGATTCTCCTTGAAGAAATCCTGGAAGACTGTCGGCTCAGGCCTCCTATCAAAATGAATATTTTAGCTAATGTAATATTTATTTATTTATGTATTGCAGCTTAGAACTAGGAATCCTAAAAATCTTCCACTTTGGAAAACAGGCTTTTCCTCATTCCTAGGAAGGTAAAGCTTTCTTTGCGTTCATTCTCTGTACACACACTCAGGTGCTAGAGCGGAGTGTGTCCCCATTCCCGAGACTGAATTATGCATGGGGTGTCGGTCATGAAATGGAGACTTGATCGGGCGCATGATCTAATCTCGCTGACTCCGTTTAATCTCTAAATTGAGAACGCTTTCTCTGGAAGGTTCTCGAAGAGATTACATAAGATGTAAATATTGATTCCCCCCGTGAAGCCGCCGTCTGGTCATCTGTCCAATAGAAGAGCAATAACCCCTACTTCGGGGTCAGTGTGAGTGTTACGTGAGAGAATGCTTACAAAATGGTTAGGGTTGTGTTTGACACAGAAAGCGCTGCCCAGGAATGATACACGAGTGGCCAGGAGTCCCTGAGTGTCCCCAAACCTGAAGAGGGTCCCTGACCCCCTTTGGGAATTGACATTTGATCTTCCTTATAGCTGCTTGTGATCGCCTTTTACTTTTAACTGGATTTCCATCTTTAGTGGCTATTAACCTACTTCGCCATATATCTATTATGACTAAAAATATCACCTTTCACAACACCGCTGGGAGCTAAGATTTCATTAATGAGGAGCTCCAACGTTGGAGAAAGGGCAGAAATTCCCATGAGCCCGTGAGATGATCCCCCCTCCTCCCCCCCCTCGCTCTCTCGCTCTCTCTCTCCATGAAGTCGGATGGGCGCGCTGTGGTCATATTCAGATTCCTGTTTTCCACTTCTGAAAAAAAGCAATGGGTGTTGGCGAAGGGCATTACTCTTCCTGTGTGAGGTGATCACTGTCAATATTAGGTGTGAGCGAAAATCCCTCCCAGCCCACAGAGCCCCGTTCCGCTCTTGACAAGAATGTGCCACACATGCTTTTCTCGAGGCTTCCTGCGAAGACAATGGCGTGCAGTCCCCAGCGGCCTCCCCCCTGGACTCCTCTTCCCTTTCCACCCGTGTTGAACTGGGAGTTCTCTTTGTCCTCTGGGAGTTGCCACGGAATGGGCCGGAGCCATCCGGGACCTGTCAGAGTCGTGATTCTCCACTGAAATCCGTCACTGCTTTGCATGTCATGATCAGCCTCACACGAGTCTAAACTCGGGGCTCCTTCAGGGGGCACGCAGTGACAGGATTGGGGAGGGGAGCATGGGAAATCTACCCCCCGTCCCTGTCTTGGGGATCCGGGAGGAAGTTAGGCAATGACCCCCTGTGACCCCGGTAGCAAGGGGCCCTCTATGGCTGTGGATCCCGTGTGTCTAGTGCAGGGTAGCACATGGACGCATCTCCCCACGCAGAGACCTCGCCACCCCGTTCTAGAAGCTTCCCTGTGTTCGTTCAGATCTAAGGATCGGGATGGTTTGAAAGAGACGGACTATAAAAGCCAAGGTCTTTTACTTGGAGACTTTCATCTCACCTGTGGGGGACCGAGAACGAGGCCACGGTCCTTCCCCGGGCATGGCCGCCCTCCCTTCCTCTTTCATGGACTCCCGCAGTCCTCCTGTCCCCGGGTTGAAGGCCAGGGGACCGCCACGCGGCCCAGTGCGGGCGGCGCCAGCGGCTGCTGAGAGGAAGGCACGTGGCTTCCATCCGCAAAGCGCTCCGGGGGCCAGGCGGCCTCTTCTTTGTGTTCCTTCTGCAGTCATTCATAGAGGCTTCCTCTGGAATGTTCCATCCACGTCTCCGATCACAGTCTGAAAGCACCCCTCTCTCCTCACCCCTCTCCCCGCTCCCCAAATCATCATGTGTTACGGCAGGTTCTCCTTTGGAAAGAACATAAGCCGGATAATGGGCAGGCAGATGCCAGCATGAGTGCCAACGTGCATGCCATTCCTGGCCCCAGCAGATCGATTCCTGTTCATAATTAAGTAACTTCTCTGAGAAGGGCAGGTCGGAATAGTTATGAAAAGATAAATAATTGATAAGGAGCCACTTGTTTCTTTTTTAAAATATCTTTTCCCTTCCTTCCTTTCTTCCTCTCCCTCCCTCCCTCCCTCCCTCCCTCCCTCCCTCCCTCCCTTCCTTCCTTCCTTCCTTCCTTCCTTCCTTCCCTCCTTCCTTCCCTCCCTCCCTCCCTTCCTTCCTTCCTTCCTTCCTTCCCTCCCTCCCTCCCTCCCTTCCTTCCTTCCTTCCCTCCCTCCCTCTTTTCCTTCCTTCTTTTCCTTCCTTCCTTCCCTCCCTCCCTCCCTCCCTTCCTTCCTTCCTTCCTTCCCTCCTTCCTTCCCTCCCTCCCTCCCTCCCTTCCTTCCTTCCTTCCTTCCTTTTCTTCCCTCCTTCCTTCCTTTCCCTTCCTCTCTTCCTCTCCCTCCCTCTCCAGTGTACTCCTTCCCTCCTTCCTTCCTCTTCCTTTCATTTGCCCTAAAGACATTGAAACACAAAACGCCGCTGTGGTTAGTTCTGTGTTTCCTCTTGGTCTCTTGCCCATGGCCGCTGCTGGGTGACCCTCCGGCGTCACTTTGCTCCTCAGCGTGTCTTGCTGGAGAGAAGGTCGGCTGGGGGCCCTGGGGTCGCAGGTCGGGGTGAGTTCACCCACGACCCTCCCTGTGTGCAGTTAGGGACCGCACACCGATGGTGGCTCTGCAGACTGGGGGGGGTGTGAAAAGCTGGGATCTGTGGGTGCAGGGCGGAAAAGCCCCCTGGTCTCGAAGTGTTTGGGGGGCCTGTGGGGTGAGCCCACACCCCAGTCTCCTGGAGAAGCTGTCTCCAAGAACAAAATCCAACAGGAACAGAGCAGAGCCGGGCCTCTCTCCCTTGGGGGGATACCCGGGGAGGGCTTCCTAGCCTTTTCTGCTGGAGCCCTAGAACATTCTGTGGGGAGAAGCCTGGCTTTGAAGAGTGAGGTTTGAAGTTGGGCCAGACTAAGTTTTCATCCCTACAAGAGGTTGACGGGTGGAATGCGACCAAAGCATCGTTAAGGAAACCACTGACCCGGCGCGAGGGGAATTCGGCGGGGAACAGCTGGGCGCAGTAATTGGGGAGAAAACAACTAATAAGAATAAGCCATTTCGCATTTATGTCCCAGCGAATCAAGAACTCTTGAGCCAGCCGAGGCCAACTGCTAGAACTTTCTTTGTGAGGGATGAGAGAGCGGGCAGAGAGCGGTGGGAGGTGCTTTTGTGCATCTCTGGCTCTAGTCACCGCGTTCTCGGTGTAGGTTTATTTTTTCTGTAATGAGTAAACTCATAGACAGGAGAGACAATCTGCATACCTCATGCTGTCTTTGTTAGGTGTTTTCCAGGGGTGTTGAGGGAGTGGCGGGGGCTGGGGAGGGGGGCGGCGTGGAGAAGAAGCAAATCCTTGACTGCGGCCTCCAGGGCTCCCGGTGCTTAATTCCTTTGATTAACTGTGCAGCCAAGCGGTCACAAGTGGACGGTCCTGGGTACGAGGGAGACCCGGAGGAACGTGGCACAGATCCAAAGAGTGGGGGCTCCGTGGGCCAGAACGGAGTCACGCAGAGGCGGCTGATGGGGGGGGGTGCTGGTGGTGGTGATGGTGGTGGTGATGGTGATGGTGGTGGTGGTGGTGCTGGTGGTGGTGGTGGTGGTGGTGGTGCTGGTGGTGGTGGTGCTGGTGCTGGTGATGGTGGTGGTGATGGTGATGGTGGTGGTGATGGTGATGGTGATGGTGGTGGTGGTGGTGGTGGTGGTGGTGGTGATGGTGGTGGTGGTGGTGGTGGTGGTGGTGATGGTGGTGGTGGTGGTGGTGGTGGTGATGGTGGTGATGGTGGTGGTGGTGGTGGTGGTGATGGTGGTGGTGGTGGTGGTGGTGGTGGTGGTGATGGTGGTGATGGTGGTGGTGGTGGTGGTGGTGGTGGTGGTGATGGTGGTGGTGGTGATGGTGGTGGTGATGGTGGTGATGGTGATGGTGGTGGTGATGGTGGTGGTGGTGGTGGTGGTGGTGATGGTGGTGGTGATGGTGGTGATGGTGGTGGTGGTGGTGGTGGTGCTGGTTGTGGTGGTGCTGGTGGTGGTGCTGGTGGTGCTGGTGGTGGAGGTGGTGGTGGTGATGGTGGTGGTGGTGGTGGTGGTGATGGTGGTGGTGATGGTGGTGGTGATGGTGGTGATGGTGGTGATGGTGGTAGTGATGGTGGTGCTGGTGTGGTGGTGGTGGTATCCATGGCAGCATGCTCTCCATACCCCGATGTCCTGATTTCACCCTCAGTGTCCCTCCTCCTCCTCTTCCTTCCTCTCTTTAAGCATCTACGACAGGCCGCACAGCATTCTCCCCAAATCTAGGCCAAGGACCACAGTCAGGATCATGTGAGAAAGCTGCCAACCTCCTAGTTCTGTGTGTATTGCCGTGTTCACTGGAGGTGCTGGGGGAAATCCTTCTTTAATGACCACAGCCAGCTGAGAGAGAGGGAGAAGGAGGAAGAGGATGAGAGAGAGGGAGCCAGGGAAGGAAGGCAGGGGAGGGGAGGAGAAGGGAGGCAGGGGAGAGGAGGAGAAGGGAGGCAGGGGAGAGGAGGAGAAGGGAGGCAGGGGAGAGGAGGAGAAGGGAGGGGAGAGGAGGAGAAGGGAGGGGAGAAAGGAAGAGGAGGGGAGGGGAGGAGAAGGGAGGGGAGAAAGGAAGAGGAGGGGAGGGGAGGAAGGAAGAGGAGGGGAGAGGAGGGGAGGGGAGGGAAGGGGAGGGGAGGAAGGAAGAGGAGGGGAGAGGAGGGGAGGGGAGGGGAGGGGAGGGGAGGGGAGGGGAGGGGAGGGGAGGAGGAGACCGGTGTCCATGGAAGAAGGAAGATTTATCTAAGAAAGGATTAATTTGTTCTTGCTGCCACTTCAAGAGCTTTGTAACCAAGGTATTGACTTTTCACAGTGCTGTGGGTGCTGTGATGCTACTACCCTTTTTTTAGACATAAAGGTACAGGGCTGGGAAGGTGGCTCAGTGGTAGAGCGCTTGCCTTGCAAGCCAGAGGCCCTGGGTTCGATTCCTCAGCACCACATAAGCAAAAAGAAAAAAGCCAGAAGTGGCGCTGTGGCTCAAGTGGTAGAGCGCTAGCCTTGAGCTGAAGCACCCAGGCCCAGAGTTCAGGCCCCACGACTGGACCCAAAAAATAAATAAATAAATAGACATAAAGGTACAGAGGTTTGTAAGTACCAACAACACAATTTGCATCCAGATCTCAACTCTACATTCTCTACACCAATGATTCTCCAGGATGCAGGGCCCACTTTTTTTATTTTCAGGAACTTCTTATGTACAAACACTTGGGCTGTGGAGAAATGCTAGACTCTCGATGTTGGTGAAACATCGATGTTACCCTGCAGAAATGATCCTTATTAATGTTGCTTTCATTACAGCAATTCAGGCTGCTCCATCCATTCCTAAACTCTTGAATAAAAGATGCTCCACGCATTTATTTCTGAGGACAGATGCAGTATACTGTCATCAAACTAGTTTTTGGTGGGTTTTTTTGGTATTTTCTGCTGAGCAATCTGTTCCTGAACAGAACAAATCAATAGCCTGGACTTATTTCTTCCTTATGAGATGAATTTTTAAATACCCTTAGGTATTTCTCTGCTCCTATCATTTTCAAAGATGTTGGTTTTATCCACTCAACTATCCATTGCCATTAAAAATAAATAAATAAGTAAACCCGGGGTTATAGATCCACCCTCTCCAGTCTGTGCTTTGGGGTCCCCCAAAGAACCCTCACTGCATGGATTTTTCTCTCCCTCTCCCTCTCAAGTATTTGCAGCCACCGAGGGTCCAACGAGGGCTGACCCAGGGACTAAAGTCCAAGGACTTGAAATGGCTTTAACAATGACCTGGAGCTCTTGAATAGACATTATCAAGGTGAGAGACGGGGCTGGAGTGGACCATCAGCTTCATCCCAGCTTCTCTTCCCTGGGATGCCCTGCATACATCAGGGGTTAGTAACAGGTTATTGGAATCAAATAACACTTCATTCAGGCACCCAGTGAATACATCCTGAGGAGACATGGGACCGGAAATTCTATGGACAGACTTCATAGAGCAGGAGGTCTTAAGCATTTCCCTACTGTTCAAACACCCCAGAAAAGTGTGACATTGGGTGAACAAAGCCCTGAATTGGCCAGAAGACAATACTATCTTCCCAACAGCAGGCTACACAATCAGTGGGGCTGAATTGGCTCACGCCTGTCATCCTAGCTATTCAGGAGCCTGAGATCTGAGGATCATGGTTCAAAGCCAGCCCGGGCAGGAAGGTCTGTGAGACCCTTATCCCCAATTAAACACCAAAAAGCCTAACATGGAGCTGTGGCTGAAGTGGTAGAATGCTGGCCTTGAGCAAAAAAGCCAAGTAAGAGCACAAGACCCTGAGTTCAAATCTCAGTACACGTGCACGCACACACATGTGCATGCACATAAACACAGAAAAGAAAAAGAAAAAATATGTATCAGTGGGTGGGGTTACCCAGAAGAGGTCAGATAACAGGCAGGGAAACTCTCTGTCAAGTTATACAATCTCACACACATAAAGAAGAACGATATTAATCCATAACACGTCAAACCTACGGTCTCCTGGACACTTTGTAATCAAAAGCTCTTACCCTTGAATAAAAGTGAGTTGATTTTAGAGAGAAACAGCGCATGACTAAAGGTACAGGTTATGGCCAAATGGTGGTCCAGGAACAATCAGACAGAGATCTGGAGAGGGAGGGGAGGGCGTGGAGGTGGAGATGGAGACATGCTAATTCAAAGGGTGGCATTCCCCAAGCCCGGCAGGAGGAGCCTCGGTGATGTGCAAACCTACATTCCCGTGCAGAAGCCTTTGTTCCACAGGAACAACCACACAGACCGCGTTCCCCCTGCCCACATTGTTTCTCCTTTAATAAAATGAAGACTGGAGTTGCTGGGTGCCGGGGTGAACGCATCAAACTTCCCAGTCTTGGATGCGAGGTTTCTAGTGCCCGAGGGTACTAAACACCTCCCCCCACACACACACACCCCTGCACTGCAGATACAAAGGGCCCAAATGGGGTTTGCTTCCCTCCCCCCCCTTTTCATCCTGGAAGCATAACACTTTACAGAAAGAGAAACACTTCAAAGGCAGACCCTTTCTTACGCGCTCTCAGGCCTCTATTCAAGATCCACATTCATCTCCCTTATCCAATTACAGGATCAAAGCAGCAGTGCTTGGCCTACTTTAGGAGTTTAAAGAGATCCAGGGAATGACTGGGACCGTTCAACACATCCTTCTTTCCACCCCACATCTTCCTTGCAGGAGAGCTGGAATATGCGCCACACACACACACACACACACACACACACACACACACACACACACACACTCTTCTGCTAGCACTTACCTGGTCTCTGCTGCAAAAAGTCAGGGCAGAGCGTTAGCAGGCTCTAATCATTCGAGGAGATCGGGTAGGTCTCTGTAAAATCCCCTCTAATCTCTCTCCGTGTGTCCAGGATACTTTGGCTCTCTTCTCCCCTACCACAGACCCTTTCCACAATCTACTCCCAAATTGGATTATTATTATTATCATTATTATTATTATTATCTTTGAGTAGTAGAATGAAGGAGATGCCATGTAAAAAAGCCATTTATGAACACAGTCTACACTGGCCAATGCCACTCCTTCCCACGCTCATTGCTCCTAATCTTGAAGGATAGACACTGGGTTCTTGTCTGCACTCCCTCCTCTTCTCCTCTCTGTCCATCCGCCCCTTGCCCCTTGACCCCACCAACCCCTTTCAAGTACCCGCTTCCTGGTGTTTTATTTGGCTGAACTTTGTGCGTTTCTCGAGACTTACAGTATTTGAATTCTCCCTCGAATCTACCATATTCCAGTTTATACATCTGTAAACATTTGCATGCACCCCCAATGTATTTATTTATAAATTTATAAGCCAGATCCAGCTTCCCCATATAAGGGACAATGTGCATCCTTTGTCTCTCTGGACCTGACTTACTTGACATAATTTTTTCCAGGTCTTTCCATTTCTTTACAAACAGGACAACATCATTCTTTCTAACAAATGAGTAAAATTCCATTGTGTTTGTGTGTGTGTGTGTGTCACATTTTCTTAATCTATACGTCCATTGAGGGGCATTTGGGCTGGTGAATGGTGCTGCAATAAACATGGTTGTACTGGTGGCTTTACTGTATTCTGGTTTATAATCTTGGGTAAATGTCATAATTTTTTTTTATTTTTCCTGATTTCAGGTTAAAATAAAAACTGTAATGAAACAAAACAAACCTAAGTGCTCCCCTCCTTGGTCCCCTTAAACCTACCAATCCTAGTACATCTGTCATTTGAATGCTACAAGATTTCCTAAAATAGGACCCATACTATCCTCACATTGCCTTACTAGGATTTGAGTCTTTAGTTTAAAAAAAAAAAAGGAAATGCAATGTTCTCCAAAACACTTAAGTAAACAGATTGCCTATTGGTGGATAGATTTTTCTCTATGAAAATCAGTCTGAGGGCAGCGACCACACTGGGGTATAAAAGATGACCTTTCCAGCCGCTGCCATTTGTATCCATGGGAAAATACGAGTTTTGTCTCTCTCCGGGGGTTAATATTGTGATGTCTTGAAGACGACAAGGGCTGCGTTTCTGGAAGGTTTCGCTGGGGAGAAGCAATGCTTTGTGGCTCATGACAAGATCACGGCAGAATATTTTGTGTGCGCTGTGATTTGTATCACCCCATTTGTGCATGGGCCATAAAAGTGCACTTTTTATCAGGAACATTTGGAATATATAACAGCACGGAAGACATATGGCCACTAAATAATTCACAGTTATCTATCTTCTCAGCAGATTCCTTATACACCTACCACATTTTAATGCCTGGTTTGCTCAGAAACAATATTTCTTTACGACCCTTCCAATATAAAAATGTTTACTGACTGGCAGGGATGTATGGATGCCAAGGGATTCGACTGAAGGCCAGGAAAAGTGTTCTGCTTTTACCTTCTCCTTTACTTCCTTTTCCCCCCACTCAGCTCCTCCTCCCCTTGACATCCAGCCTGTCCAGAAACAGAGGGTGGAAGTCACTGACTGACCCTTTCATCTCTTCACAGTTCCATATCCATCTACAGTCCCAAGGAGAACCCAAACGCCTTTGACACCGCAGCATTCTTCCAGTCCGTCGGGAGTTTCCTGGGGATCTTCGCCGGCTCTTTTGCCATGGGCTCAGCCTATGCAGTTGTCACAGCATTGATATCCTTTGTCTACGCCCCTGGATGCTGTCGGGAGCAGCCGGTGGCCATCGGATGCTTCTGATAACAAACGACCTCTAGCAAATGGTGAGGTCGATTCGAACTTGAGGTAACAATAGTGGGGTTACCTGCTTCCAGGTGGGCCCTGGCAGTGTTGGTTGGTATTAGTGGCAGAAGTCAGGTTCTTGTCCAAGATCAATTCCAGCACCATGGATGGTGTCTGGTCTCCAGGAGATTGCCCCCTAGGAACATGAAGATGAAGTATCTGAAGACCCAGAGTCGAGGACGGGGCAGGACTGGCTGAGGATGCTGAACTAGTCTTCTCGGTCGTGTGTTATAACTGTGTTGATGGCCAGCTCACCAGATAGGCCAACCCAGTGGTCACCATGGGTTTTAAAAAGCACTGAGAGCCACTGTGCAATGCTGCACAGGACACACGTTTCCCTGACGTGGATTCCTTCTTCTTGCTGGGACTTTGGAGAGTAGCCAGGAGCTGAGCCGAGGGAAGAAGTTGATCTTCACCTGCAGAAGCTGACTGGGACCAGCACAAGTCAGTATAGAGGAGGAAACAAGAAGGCCAGGGCCAAGTGGGAGGGATAAGTAGAGAACACAGAGCCAGGGCACTGGTGGCTCACGCCTGTCATCCTAGCTACTCAAGAGGCTGAGATCTGAGGATCACGGTTCAAAGCCAGCCTGGGCAGGAAAAATCTGTGAGACTCTCGTTCCAATGAAGCTGAGAGCCGAGAAAGGGCTCGAGTGGTAGAATGCCAGCCATGAACAAATAAAGCCAAGCCCTGAGTTCAAGCCCCAGTACTGGCACTGAATGATCTAAAGACCAAGGGCCAAAGTCCTAGAGGAGGCAGGAGGAAGGCATGTGCCCAGGAGGGTGTTCCATGAGAGTAGATGCAGAGATCTGGGCAGTGGGGAGCAGCTGATGGGCTCAGGGCCTACAAAGAGTCAGGATGAGTAAAACGTGGGCCCTGCCTTGGGTGGGGACGATGTCAGGAAGGCAGCTCTGAGTGAAGTGCTGGAGTAGAGAGGCGAGTGCCCCGGCCACATGCAAGACTCCAGGGAGATAAAAGCACAGAGGCGCAGGGCAAAGCTCTGTTGTAACTGAAACACACACTCTGCTCAAGGGTCATTTTGGGTTGTTTTTTTTTTTTGATGGTCTTAGGCTTTGAACTCAGGGCCCAGGCGCTGTCCCTCAGTGCTCCAGCTCAAGGCTGGCGCTCTACCACTTGAGCTACAGCGCCACTTCTGGTTTTCTGAGTGGTTTATTGGAAATAAGAGTCTCCCGGACTTTCCTGCCCGGGCTGGCTTTGAACCCCTGATCCTCAGATCTCAGCCTCCTGAGTAGCTAGGATGACAGGCGGGCACCACTGGTGCCCGGCCTCCAGGGTCATTCTGGCCAGGATGAACCACCGTCGTACACAGAATTAGCAGCCTTCTCTGCCATCTCCACGATAAGACGCCCTGGGCAGCTCCCACTGCTGCACGTGAGTGCCTCCCCTAGCCCATCTCCTTGGCTAAAGGGGGGAGGAGGTACCCACGGCCTGGGCCCCTCACGCCCTGCACATGGGCAGCACCCTCTTCCATTCAGAAGTCACACACTCCTTGGCCGTTTGCCCCGGGGCGTGTGCAAGGCTGTGGAGGGGCGTGGCCCCAGGGCAGGGCCAGGCCTCCACCCTGCTGCCTTAGACTCCCAGTAGATCCCTTTGTATCAAAGCGGGGCAGGGCTGTGACTCCCGCCGTAGAGTCATGGTTCCGTCAGCCCCCTGTAGAGCATCTTCAGGGAGGGGCCGGGTCAGGTCTGAACACCATCACCAGACCAGGGGTTCCCAGCCACCGGGGGGAACGGCTGTCCTTTTCCTTAACCTGTCCCGTCACTTGACCAAATTCACCAAGCTGTGCGAGTTCCCGATGCTGGAGACAGGGCTGTTTTTCCTTCTGTCCTGGAGTGCCTTCCTGTCCGCAGAGGCCGCCGGCCTGACAGGTCAGTGCTGCCTGTGGCTCAGGAGCTGGGTGTGTGGATGTGGGTGTGTGTCTGTCTGTCTGTCCTGGACATGGAGTCTTTCTTAAATAGTGAGTGGGAATCGTTTATATAAAATCAGCCTCGCGTGGGCCTCCTGGGAGAGGTATAATAATAATAATAATAAATGTAATCATCATAGTTATGTATAATTAATGCGTTATATACAATAAATGTGTGTAACGTATATAAAAATAATATTAACATATAATAAATATAATTATAATATATAATTTTAATATATTGTGTGATGAATATAATTAATATATAATATGTGGATGCCATTCATAGATAACTGATATTGTGTAATGACTATAATGAATATGTACTATATTAATGTCATTCCTGTATAATTCAGTGTAAGCAGTAGCCTCTCCCGGGCACGCCCATCTCCCCACACACTGCTGTTCACAATCTTCGCACGTGCGCCTTGCCACGTGAGAAGAGCAAGTCCAGCCACGTGGGTGTGTAGTTGGGTGCTGTGTCCCGGGTCCTCTGAGGGGGAGCAAGCAGTTGAGAGGAGGAAAGTCCTGCCGGCTGTCTGGATTCCCAGGTTGGCTGGGGAGCGGCCAGCATTTGCCCTGGGATTGCTGCCCTGCTGGGCGCGTCTTCCTCTCCCTGGAGGAGTCACTGGAGCTGAGCCGTGCCGAGGCTGCTGCCCTCCGGCCGCCTGCCTCCCTGCCTCTCCTGGGTTCCAGGGCCCTTTCCTCTCGCCCCGTGCTAACTGATACAGTTGAACGGTGATCATCTCTGCTGGGGATGAGCTGTGTCTTCCCGGGTTTCTGTGTGTCGGTTGGTGATGCTTTGAGTCTAGGTTAACAAATAGTAATGAAAGTGGGCACGCAGCTAGGCGCTGGTGGCTAACACCTGTCATCCTAGCTACTCAGGAGGATGAGATCTGAGGATCATGAAGCCAGCACAAGCAGGAAAGTCCATGAGATATTCTCTCTCTCTCTCTCTCTCTCTCTCTCTGTCTCTCTCTCTGTCTCTCTCTGTCTCTCTCTCTCTCTCTCTCTCTGGCAGTTATGGGGCTTGAACTCTGGGCCTGGGCGCTGTCCCTCAGCTCTTCAGCTCAAGGCGAGCGCTCTACCACTTGAGCCACAGCACCACTTCCGGTTTTCTGGTGGTTCATTGGAGATCAGAGTCTCACAGACTTTCCTGCCCAGGCTGGCTTTGAACCCAGATCCTCAGATCTCAGCCTCCTGAGTAGCTACGATGACAGTCTTGAGACACTGGTGCCCAACCAGCCCGGGAGACCCTTACCTCCAATAAACTACTCAGAAAAAGCCAGAAGTGGTGCTGTGGCTCAAGGGGTAGAGCACCAGCCTTGAGCACAAAGAGGCTCAAGGACAGTGCCTAGGCCCAAAGTTCAAGCCCCAGGATCAGAAAAAAAAAATGGACATGCATTTTGAAGTTGCACAGTGACCAAGTGCTGGTAGAATGCCTTTCAGAGACCATCTCATTCATTTATAGAAAGACTCAGCCAGCAGGGAGCCGTGGCACACAGATTTAAAGCAAGACGCTGGGAGGTGGTAGATCTGCATGCTGGGGTGAGATTGCACCCAGAGGGCACTGGACAGCTGTGCCCTGCGTAGTAGGAGGGGTTTTCCAGGAGCCTGCCCTGGCCCCTTGCTCCTAGACTGGATATTGGCTTTCCTAGGACTGCCATGTGCATCATTTCAGTAAGCAAAGCTAATCAAGCCCACCAATTGCTTATGTACTTCTGAGTACTTCTGAGTACTTATCACAGTGCTACTGATTCTACACCACAGGCCTCTGCTCACCCCAACTACTTCACACGAAATCTGTTCTGTTAGCACGTCACCATGTTGTGAAAAGGGGAAGTTGCAATCGTTACAGAAATGGAAGGAAGGGGCTGGGAAGGTGGCTCAGCGGTAGAGCACTTGCCTTGCAAGCATGAGGTCCTGGGTTCGATTCCTGAGCACCACATAAAAAGAAAAAGCCGAAAGTGGCGCTGTGGCTCAAGTGGTACAGCGCTAGCCTTGAGCTGAAGAGCTGAGGGACAGCGCCCAGGCCCAGAGTTCAGGCCCCATGACTGGCAAAAAAAAAAAAAAAAAGAAAGAAATGAAATCAAACAATAATGGTGTTCTTAAAGGAAACAATGAAGGTAAAACTTAGATTTCCTCCACTGCCTGGCCTGGCACCCCGTTCAATACTTAATCTACTGTTGTAAAATGATCTTCGTGATGTTTATGCTGTGAATCAGCTGTTGATCTTCCAGGAAGGTAGAGCAGTATTCAACTTAACTTTTTTTTTTTTAGTCTTCTGGTGAGGTTGAAATCAAGATACACTCGCACAGTTGCCAAAAAAAACCCTTCATTTCTATGTGTGAAAAATGGTCTATTTCCAGATCTATTTGAACAAGATCTTGTTCTACCAACACTTGAAAGGTTGCAGTACGCAGGAAAATATGTAACCTGCTAGTTTATCTTTACCTTGGTCTCTTATGATCCTTTTTAACTTGATTTTTATTATTATTATTATTGTTGTTGTTGTTGTTATTATGCTTGTATCTCAAGCCTAGGGTGTGAAATCATAGTCTGAGTACTGTTTCTGAGCTTGCTTGCTTTTCTTTCTTTCTTTCTTTCTTTGCTTAAGGCTAGCTCTCTACCACTTGAACCACAGCTCCACTTCTAGCTTTTTGGTCATTCATTGGAGATAATAGTCTCATAGGCTTTCCTGACTACGCTGGCTTTGAACCACCATCCTCAGATCTCAGCCTCCTGAATAGCTAGGATGACAGGCTCTAGGCATCAGTGCCTAGCTAATCTGATATCTTAAGTGGATTTTGTGCAAAGTAAGGAGCCATTACTCAGGGTAATGGCTACACACACACACACACACACACACACACACACACACACACACACACACACACAAAACCTTCCTAGCAGAAAGATCCAAGTGTTCCTGATAGATTCACCCAACCACAGACTTTCTCCTGAGCACAAGTCCAGATTTGGGCCCTCTGCCTAACAGGCATGTGATAGAAACCGAAGTCTAGGTATTGCCATTTTTTATTGCCAAAGATGGAGCTTGCTGGGTCTAAATTGCTCTGTGTTTATTATTTCATCCTTGCCTGTTTCCAGATTGGACTTGAGACAATGCCCAATACAAGCCACGCGTATCGCTGGGAGTTCTTAGTGGAAGATAAATGGTCAAGTGCTCTGGTATCAAGTGTTTCTGCAAAATTAGGCAGCTGTTTGTTGCAATCAGTTGGCAAATAAATACAGCTCTGAGCTTTCTTCCTGGTAGCCAGAGTCAAAAGGGACACATGAGTTAGACAGCACAATTATATGAGCGTGAAAGGAAGTCACTTTTACTTACAGCAATGAGCAAACTGGGGGGGGGGGGGGTAATTAAAATTTTAGGAGTAATTATCACAGACATCCTTATCTAAGGGGCTTTGGGCACCACGCTGGGAAATGTGGTGTCTTAATTGTTCAAATCATCCAATGATCATTTTAAAGAAGATATAGAAACCCACAGCTCATGTGGTCATTTCTCAGATCCCACTTTCCTGAAGTCTGAGGGGATGGCATCAAACACAATTCCCTGAACTCCGCTCAGGGCGGTGATCAACGTCTTTGAGCTCTGGTTCAATGACACAAGGCTAACGTCTACAAAACGTCTTTTCAACTTGCCTAAAAATGAGTTGTTCGTATTGTGGATAGTCTCACACCAGCAATATGGTGAGCAAGAATGGAAGGAGCGCTTTGTGGATGAGTACGTCTTGAGATCATTCACCATCTTGGGACCCTCATTACATGCACACCCTCAGAGTACATCTTGTGGGTCTACACACAATGGCTTCTCAGAGGGACCCCCCCCCAAAGCCCTGACATCTCCCATTCATTCATTCTGCACTTCTGAAGCCAAGCACTAGGGCTGAAGGAGTAGAATTAGGATCACTGGACAGAAACGCAAATAGACTGCCAAGTTCTCCAGGCTTTGCCAGTACCAAGAGGAGAGCTGAAGCAATTAGAAACTCGGTAAATATCTTCCCAGCAAGGGGAACTCAGCCCAACAAAAGAAAAACTTTCCAAAGCCGAGTAGCAGGCCAAGTCCCAACGTTCTCACGCCACGGGACGTCTTATCCATGAAGATGTTCCCGCCTTCCCTGGCCCCAAGGAACAAGGACACATGAAGGCAGGTCACCGGACTCTCTCTCCGTGGTGTGGAAACTTCCAGGCAGCAGGGAAGATGGGAAGGTGGGCTGCCTTCGTGCCCACATACTATGCCAACACATCCCCTTCCGTCTGCTCACCACTGCCAGCATAGATCTTTATTGCTTACCTCAGAGGTCTCAGGGAACGCGTAATCCAAAAGCTAATTTCAAAGGGAAAAAAACTAGAAAGAAAACTAGCTAGATCGGTGACAGACAGAGAGGTGGGAGACGGCGCAGCATGGAACGGATCCTGCCAGGTGCCGACTAGAAGACAAAAGAGAATCCAGCTTTGAAGACAGCCCCCGGGCCCCCCAACACCCCGAGTCAGTTGAACCTCTTCTTCCACTCCTTACGGATACTTCCGTGGGTGGGAGGGGGTGCCGGTCATCCCCAAAAGCCCCCCCCCCCGCTTCCAGCCATTACTAATCTGATGATGATCACTTGATTTGTTTTGATCATCTCTTGTACACACACTACTTTGTGTGGCTTTCGAGGAATTAACACAACCCAGAGCTGCTTCTCCGTGAGAGTCCTGTGTCCGTCCTTCCTACTCCCAGATCAGCTAGAGATTTTCCCAATATTTTCCGAAAGTCATTAGGTGCCCGAGCCATTACTTTACCCGGAATATTGAGACTAACCCGCCAGCCTGACGGATCACATAATCTCTAATAAAAGTCGATCTCTGTCACAGAAGCCGCTTTTCAGGTTTATAGAGATAACCAGAAAGCACACACAGAACTGGACAGGCGGTTTGAAAATGCACTTGTTTTAATCATCTGCGACGTTGGGGGGGGGGGGGGCGGTCAGGGTGTTTTTTTAGGCTTTGGCCAGAAGCAAACTTTGAGGACTGGCATCAGAGAGTACGATGATTCCTGACGGCCACGTCGACGGCTTCCAGCCAGGGCTGGAAGCAAGGCAAGCTTCCATTTTTAGATTCCTGGGGCCTGTCTTACCCGGGGCAGAAGCCGAGGGAGGAGCGAGTGCACGCGGGACCACATGTGTTTCTCATCCAAAATGTGAAACAAACCTAACTAACCCCCTCTCCACTAAGCTCTGGATGATTTCCATCGAAGAAAATAAACACGTCCAAATACAAAGGCAACCACAAGTCCTGAAGGCCAAGCCAGGCTGCTTGAGTCAAGAGCCTGAGAATGAATGCACTGGGGGGGGGGATACAAACAGGAAAGACCCCCCCCCAGGCCGGGTCATTCTCTAGGAACGCCCAAAAAACGATCCTGTGGCCCAATCAGGTTCTCCAGAGGCTCTGCGCACAGCAGGGCCTCGTTACCCGGCTGATGGAGCGGCTGGCTGTGGGGAGCTCAGGTGAACTCATCTGCCAGATCAGTTGGTGGAAGGCTTCAGTGGTGTGAGGAGCTGGGAACAGAGAGCTGGTCCCTTTCTGTTCACAACACACCAGGAGACAAGCTTTTCCACGGGCAGCGATGTCACCCCGACACCTTGAGACTCCGCCTGGCCCCCTGGAAGTAAGTTGGCGTGTTATTTCTTACCTCCCTCGCCGCCCAGATCCGCCATTGCCCGGAAGCCTCTTCAGAAGGCTTTTCGCTCAGGGGTGAATGTGTTCTGTGCATTTGAGTTTGCCACCGAAGCAGGGCGGGAGAGGGGGGGCGGGGGAGAGAATATTTCTAGAGCTCAGTAAATATGACACATGGCCAGGAGTGAACTTGGTTTGAAATGCTTCTCGAAGCAAACCTGGCCAGTCTTTGTCTCTAAGTACAAACTGTTATCCGCCCTCTCCTGGCTTCACTGCCTTTGATTTCCTCTTGAGGGGACTGCGTGGATCCAACTTAGCCACCAATTCAGCAGCAAGAGGGGTGCAGTGACCACCCGCCAACCCTCCCGATAGTAGGCATTCACGCTGCAGAAGTAGGCACCCCACATTCTTGTTGTCAGTCATGGGGCTTGAACTCTGGGCCTGGGCGCTGTCCCTCAGCTCTTCAGCTCAAGGCGGGCGCTCTACCACTTGAGCCACAGCGCCACTTCCAGTTTTCTCAGTAGCTCCTTGGAGATAAGAGTCTCACGGAGGTTCCTGCCCGGGCTGGCTTTGAACCGAGATCCTCAGATCTCAGCCTCCTGAGTAGCTAGGATGACAGGCGTGGCACCCCACCTTCTTGGGAGGAGGAGGTAGCAGGGACACTGTGCTGGGGTAAACATGCAGGGGGGGAGGAGGGAGGCTGGGGTGGGGCGGGAGGTCTGTGTTCCCCAGAGGCTGATTAGCTCCCACCTGCGCCTTCTTGAACCAAACCATTCCTAACATCGCGCTACACAAACAGTGCTTGGAGCGAAAAGCGGTGGACAGATCCACCCCCATGTCCTTCCCCGTAAATGTGTGCAGCCTTGATTTTCATTTAGCTTCTGCGCGTGGTGTCAGGAAGCAGCAGAGCGGGGGAAAGAAAGTCCTTTCTTAAGAGCCTGTAGAAAATCATGGGGAAGCGGATACAAGTTACCAGTGTGGGGGAAAAGATCCTATCTGGGTCCCTCCGCCAACTAGATGGATAACTCATTTACTGGAAGGGAAGACAAATGAATATGCACAGAGGGTAGAAAGCGGGGGACACAATTCATTCCGGGTCCCTCGGGAGCGGGCAGGTGCGGTACACAGACACCCAGCTGCTGTGGGGTTGCTAATTGGACATTCAGGTGCGATGTATACACACACACACTCAGGTGATAATACAAAGGTGTCCGCGGGTGCTAAGGAAATGGAGGGAAAGCCTGATGGGCTCCAAACTTGGGGTGAAGTGCCAGGGATCTGCCTTAACCTGAAGAAGGGGTGGTTTTTCTTTTTCTCTACACCCCAGGATGATTTGTGCACGTCCTCACTACTACAGCTTTGCATGTAGGCACGAATGTTCCTGGACACTGCGCTGGAGAAATCAGAAATAGGAGTGTCCGTTCAACAGGGCCCGCCGGCGGCTCACGCCCATGACCCCAGCTATCAGGAGGCTGAGATCTGAGGATCAGGGTTCAAAGCCAGCCCGGGCAGGAAAGTCCATGTGAGAGTCTTCTCTCTAACCACCAAAAAGCCAGAAGTGAAGCTGTGGCTCACGTGGTGGTAGAGCATCAGCCTTGAGTGTAGACGCTCAGGGACGGGCCCCAGGTTCAAGTCCCAGGGCTGGCACGCAAGCACCGATAGCAAATGTAGGTTGGTGCTGCTGTCTGTATCGATGTTTCTGTGTTCTACAGACACATGATTAGCCTGCCAGCTGTGCAGTTGTCAAATGTGAACTAGACGCTCACTGCCCTCCTTCCAAGTGTGGGTCCTTTCCTATCCTGGAAGGAGTTTTCTGTTCCATCTCTGACTTCCCAGTTACAGGCTCATCTCTGGTGGTGATTGGAAGCCTGTCAGCAATGTCTCTTTTCAAGAATAAATAAAAATGTGGCATGGAAAAAAAAAGAACCCATCAACCTTAAAACCCCTCAGAGTACAGTCGGAGAGCAAGATACATTTTTTTCCCCTTTCTCTTTCTGTGCTCTGATGATATAATCAATATTTCCTGTCTAAAAATGCAATATTCTCCGGTCTTGGAAACCCTTCAAGTCTACATTTAATGTCAAAGAGAATCATGTTCCTCGTGACAGACGCTTATTTTTCTGCTGCGTGATCTGAAGGCTTCATCAACTTTTAATGAGAAAAGAACTGTGGAATAATGTTATCAGTGGCAGACACCGCAGGTGTCAATAGTCCTGAGCTGAGAACATTTAGATAGAAGAGGAAAATGTGTCCCGCCACTAATCAACTCACATAAACACCTATTTGTAGATGAAGATCAAAAGCTAATCTCCCTATCTTCTCTTCTGAAAGTCAAATATGCATTTGTGGAAATAAAGATTAATTCCTTTGGGCTCCTGGAGTCTGAGCACCTTAGGTCTTTTCTAGATACTGCCACGGGCTCAGGACAATACAGAGTAACAGTGAGAGGTATATACCATGTCCACAGAGAGAAACTTTAATGTCAAAACAGGCATGTCCTCACTCCTCAAAAGACTGACTGTGCTTCTATCTTCAATGTTTCTCTGGTGATGCTTGTTTTTGTAATAGATATTCTATGAAGAATGAAATAAATGCCTTCAAAGGTTTTTTTCCTCCTTAGAATTCCTGAAGATGTAAGTGGAAAATCCCCCCCCCCAAAAAAAAAAACTCTCTAGAAATGCTTACTGGATATTTAGTTCTTGGCAAAATTTCCTGCTTATTTCATTGAAAAATTAGAAGTGTATTATTCAGAAGAAATAAGTAATGGTAAGGTCCGCCTGCTGGTATTATATAAATATGTCTTAGCAATAAGTTATCCAACTCTTGGGGAAAAAAAAAATGACCAGCAGGTAAATAAACACGAGCGTTTACGTAGCCAAAAGATAGGCTCGGGTCTCCAGGTGTCTCTTATTATTATTAACGGCAGGTTCGTTTGAAATGCCAGTATTCCGTTCACATATCCGTCTCTCTCGAGGATCATCAGCACTTAATTGAGGAGTGTTTTTCCACGGGAAGATTCTGCTACTTCAAATTCAGCTCAAGTGTTGGGGAGGGCCTCCAGCCTGCCAAAGAGGATCTCTCCCTCCCTCCCTCCCTCCCTCCCTCCCTCCCTCCCTCTCTCTCTCTCTCTCTCTCTCTCTCCCTCCCCTCTTCCTTTCTCTTTCCCCTTCTCTCCCCCTCTCCCCCTCTCCCTTCCCTTCCTTCCTCCCTCCCTTCCTTGCTCCCTCCCCTTTCTTCCTCTCCCCCTCTCTCCCCCTTCCCTTCTCTCCATCTCTCCCTCTCCTTCCTTCCCTCTCCTTCCCTCTCCCCCCTCTTCCCCCTCTCTCCCTCCCCTTCCCTCCTTTCCCCTCTCTCCCCCTCACCCCTCTTTCCCTCTCTCTCTCCTTCCCTCTCCCCCTTTATCCCTCTCTCCCTCTCCCTCCCCCTGCCCCCTTCTCTGACCCTCTCTCTCCCTCCCTTTCCCTCTCTCTCTCCCTTCCTTTCCCTTCCTCTCCCTCTCCTCCTCTCTCTCTCCCTCTCTCCCTCCCTTTCCCTCTTTCTCACCCTTTCCCTCTCTCTCTCCCTTCCTCTCTCTCCCTCTCTCTCCCTTCCTCTCCCTTCTTCTCCCTCTCCTTCTCTCTCTCCCTCTCTCCCTCCCTTTCCCTCTCTCCCTCCCTTTCCCTCTCTCCCTCCCTTTCCCTCTCTCCCTCCCTTTCCCTCTCTCTCTCCCTTCCTCTCCTTTCCTCTCCCTTCCTCTCCTTTCCTCTCCCTTCCTCTCCTTTCCCCTCCCTCTCCTTCTCTCTCTGTCTTTCTCTCTCCTTCTCTCCCCTCTGTCCTCTCTCTGTGTCTCCTCTCTCTGTCTCTTTCTCTCCTTCCCTCCCTCCCTCCCTCCCTCCCTCGCTGGGAAAGCAGGCGTGTTGCCAGGAGGAACAAAACCCTCCTCCATGTCTTAGGTCTGTGATTCAGGGTCTTTCATAGTAAATTAGGGCAGCCCAAGAACCTTCTGGGGCTCCCTAAGTGCACCCTGAAGGCAAAGGTCCCCACTGACACCGCCCTGTAGTACCACACATGGCCAAGGAGGGGCGCCGGTCACCAGAGGCCCAGCGCGGACCACGCAGCCTTGGTTCATTGGTGGCCCAGAGCCACTGTCCCAACGCGTGTGTCCCCCAGGAAGAATCCACCCTCGGTTTCCTTTTTCGGGTGCTTTGATGATTGGCTGAGGCTTCCTGGCGCGGCCATCGTTACGCGTTGGGCCTGAAGCCGGCTGTTGACGCTGCTTCTCTGCCTTGCAGGGATCGTGGCGGTGCTCTTCTGCGGAGTCACACAGGCGCATTACACCTACAACAACCTGTCACCCCATTCCAAAGTGAGGACCAAGCAGGTAAGAGAGAGAGAGAGCAAAGCCACGCCGGGCTTTGCCTTTCCGTCGGTGTCATGGCTGTGCGGTGATTCTGGTGGGAAAGAAAAGCTTGAAGCTTCATGATGCGCTGGAGACTTAGAGATTGTTGTTGTTTTTTTTCTTTTGCCCTTCGGGAGAACCATGAACAATTCTCTTGGTAAGCAAGAATCGGGTTAGAACAGTCCCCCTCTCCTGAGAGACGTGGACCGTGAACTGTCAGCCTGGAAGAGGCAGGGCCTACAGTCAGTAGTAATTCGCCGTCACTTACAGCAAGAGGGGCTGTAAGGCGTGTGGGATGGGGTCATGAGAGAGAGGGGAAGGAAATGAAGGATTCAGAAGTGGCATTTGGGCTTTCGTCCAGTGTTTTTGCTCCTAAGCAAGCCCAGCTTCTAATTGTCGCGGGAACAGGAATACGCTTCCCTTACTCTGGGAGTGCGTCTGTCTTGGGTGTTTGCGCGTGAATGAGCACACATCCAGCCCACAAACAGCCATCTCGTGTTACGCGAAAGACTAGGGATACAAAGACATCCTAACTGCTAGGGATTCAAATACCAGGGACATGAAGTATGTGACTTGCTTTCAAGAAGCTCCTCGTGGAGTCGTATTGACGCAGATGTGTAATTAGTCATCGTCGACAGCGTGGTGGACAGAAAACCTATGGAGAATATGTGCGGGCTGTTTAGCAGGGGGTTGCTCTCACGTTAGAACTGAGAAAAACATGGGAGACAGTTCCCAGAGACATCCAATAACCCCACCAGGGCTGCGTCCTGTCTGTGCTGTGTCTCTTCTTCTGTCCGGGGGGTTAGCGTATAGATTTCTCCCTCCATGCCCAGTGGGTTCTCCCTGGGAGCTTGTCTGTGTCCAGTGACCTCCTGGGCGCTGTCCCTCAGCTCAACAGCTCAAGGCTGGCGCTCTACCGCTTGAGCCACAGCGCCACTTCCGGTTTTCTAGTGGTTTATTGGAGATCAGAGTCTCAGGGACTTTCCTGCCTGGGCTGGCTTTGAACTGCAATCCTCAGATCTCAGCCTCCGGAGTAGCTAGGATGACAGGTGTGAGCCACTGGTGCCGGGCTAACTAAGAATTCTTGGAGGGTGGCTTTGAAGCTGCCCGCATGGCTCTTGCGGAGACCCCCATCCCGGCCTCCGTCTGCACCACTTCCTTTCCCGGGGCCAGTGTCACCTCCCCCTGCCTCTTACCAGCAGAACCTACCGGTCTCCGTTTATTTCTCTGTCTCTCATTACGCAGACACGCATGGCACCACGCGTAGCTAGCGTTTGGGCGTATCTACGCTCACATGCCTCCACACAGAACCCGCTCTCTCCAACACAACCGCTCTGATGGGTGAGATCGTAACCTAAAAGGAGGGCCACCAAGCCACTCCGCGTGGGAAAGCAAGAACAAAGGGTGGAGGGCGGTGGGACCCAGGTGACAGAGCCCAGCGCCCTGTCCTCGCTGAAGCTGGGGGAGATTGGGAAGGAGTCACGTGATGTCCCCTGCAGTTTCTACACTGCCCAGGCCCTGGGCCCCCCCCCCCCCGCCCCAGGACTCTTGAATGAAACAGTAAGAAGTATGTCGGTATAGTCTGGGGGGGGGAAAATCCACATAAATCAACTTTGTACCCTAAAGTCCAAAGGTGATGGGACCCACCGAGGGATTTTAGTCCTAAGAGTGTCTCTGAATCTGCTCATCAAGCTGAGGATTGTGTATTCTTTATACCTTTTGAGCGTCATTGCCTTTCCAAAAACCGCATCTTCATTTAAAAATGCATCGTTAAAGCTAATTAACCTAAGCCGGGGGGGGGGGGAGAGGGGGGACCTCACACCTGTCATCCTAGCTACTGAGGAGGCTGAGAGCTGAGGATCATGGTTCAAAGCCAGCCCAAGGAAAGCAGGTTGTAAAGGCATTCACCAGTCAGAACAGGAATGGAGCTGTGGCTCAAAGGGGTAGTGATGGCTTTGAGCACAAAAGCTCAGGGACAGCGTCCAGGTCCTGAGTACAAGCCCAGGACCCTCACAAAAAAGGGAGAGAAAAGATAAACACCACTATGGTTTAGACACACACATGCACACACACTCATATACACACACGCACACACTCGCACACATTCACCTGTACATACACACATGCACCGACTCACATGTACATACACTCACATACACACACATATGCACATACACGCTCACACGCACACACATTCACCTGTACATACACATGCACACACATGCAACACTCACATGCATACACACATGCACACACTCACATGTACATACACTCACATGCACACACGCACACACACGTGCACACACACACCGCAGCCTGTGTGGAGTGGTCAGCTGCTTGTACACGTTCAGTTCTGGAGACAAGCACGTACTGCTGGCCCTGCCTCTTGACCCGGAAACTGACCGCTGCGTGGGACACCCAGATGGACACCAGCACCTCACACTGGGGCCTCACCCCGCAGCTGTGCAGACCCCGTGGGCCTAGTCACACAAGTTCCCCTGATAACCCACCCTCCCCCTCCTCCATCCCCAGCCCACCCTCCCCCTCCTCCATCCCCAGCCCACCCTCCCCCTCCTGCATCCCCAGCCCACCCTCCCCTCCTGCATCCCCAGCCCACCCTCCCCCTCCTCCATCCCCAGCCCACCCTCCCCCTCCTGCATCCCCAGCCCACCCTCCCCTCCTGCATCCCCAGCCCACCCTCCCCCTCCTCCATCCCCAGCCCACCCTCCCCCTCCTCCATCCCCAGCCCACCCTCCTCCTCCTCCATCCCCTAGCCCACCCTCCTCCTCCTCCATCCCCTAGCCCACCCTCCTCCTCCTCCATCCCCCAGCCCACCCTCCTCCTCCTCCTCCTCCTCCTCCTCCTCCTCCTCCTCCTCCTCCTCCTCCTCCTCCTCCTCCTCCTCCTCCGACAGCCCAGTTATCTGGGCTGGACTACGGGTTTTCATATCTACCCTCACTTTGACAAAGGTTAATCAAGGAAACTCTGCACTTGCACACCACCCCTTCTGAACTAGGTTTTCCCCTGTCCCATGATAGCTGGCTAACGAGGACTTCCACGGGTATGTATGATGTGCAAGTGGTACCGGTGCACCCGTGCGTTAGTGTGGGACACGCGCGTCTTGCTACCTGCGTTTCCACCTTGGAGAGAGGGCTTTTCTTCCTCCCGCCTTCATTCCCGGAGTGGGGGGGGTGGGGGGGGGAGCAGGAGCCCAGTGCACCAAGAGCCCGTGGCCGAGATCAGCCCAAACTAGCATCATCACGGGCGACCCTGAGTTAGGGGAAGAGCGGAAAGCTTTAGGTACCACATGGGTGTGACAGGACTTGAGTTTTAAAAGAATGAGTGGGGCATGGCTAGAAGAACAGGCTGGAGGACGCTGGGGAACTTAGCGTCTACTTGCTACAGTTGGTGTGTGAACTGGTCAACCAAGTGAAGCTGTAGCATTGCCGGTGGCGGGACTTTAGGTCTCCGAAGGGATTGTGCGACCCTGGTCCCTTCCTCTGTCTTTGCCTTCCTGGCCACCAGACAACCGGCCTTGCTGTCTTCTCACTCACCCACGCCGGCCACAAATCCCTGCCTTCACTACAGCCCAAAGCAATCTGTTAGAGACCAGAACTCCGAACCCAAACAAACCTTTCCCTGGATGTTTTTTGTTTGCTGTTTGTCAGTCATGGGGCCTGAACTCTGGGCCTGGACGCTGTCCCTCAGCTCTTCAGCTCAAGGTGAGCGCTCTCCCACTTGAGCCACAGCGCCACCTCCAATTTTCTGGTGGTTCGTTGGAGATCAGAGTCTCATGGACATTCTAGCCTGGGCTGGCTTGCAACCGCGATCCTCAGATCTCAGCCTCCTGAGTAGCTAGGGTGACGGGCGCCTGGCTTGTTTTTTATGGTTGTGGGAAGCTGACTCATGCAAGGTTTCTAGGGGACAGGCTCAAACCCCTGATCCCTGAGGAAGTCGATGTGGAGAGATCAGAAATACCAAGAAAGACCGAGCACCAGAGCGTGCACGTGGTGCCGACGCTGCTATAGTGCTAGCAGGTTCAAAGAGGATGGGAGGAGAGGAATTAGCGACGTTCAGTACCGGCAAATCTTTCAGGGGAATTTGTCTAGAGAGGTGAACCAGAAAATGAAATGATAGTTGGGGGGAAACGGAGTGAGAACTTGTTCACTTTTAAGGGAGTTGCTGGGAGAGGCAGATAAAAGATGGTATGGTGGAGGATTTCCCTCACCTTGTAAGGGGCAGATATCAAACCCAGATTTTCTACTGCTGTGGATCGAGTTGCTTTGCCTTTCGTTAGATTTTTCTTTGGATAGTAGGTGGTGTGGTTGCATTTTGGAGGGTTGAGTTTATTTATTAAGCATTGAGTGGCTGAATGAAAACGTGAATGAAGAATGACGATGTGCCTGCCTTTGCTGCGTTTTTAGTTCATCAAGTCGTTTATCTTCTATTTGGGGAAAAAAATCTAATTTCAGTGCATTTTATTGGTGTCTAATAAGATATAAGTTGGGTTGGACATACATGTTTTCCTGCATTGGCTCCTGAAAAAGCGCGATTCTCTAGCCTAGCATTTATGGGAAACAATTGCGTCTTCATTATAGCACATTCTTTCCAGATGCTTATTTTATTTCCATTCCCCCAGCTGATATTTTGAGTGTTTATCGCCATTGAATAGAAAAGCAGCAGTGCAAATCCAAATTTAAAATTCCAATAAAAAAAAGACAATGGGAGCCAAATGAGAGGCACTGTGCATGACTCTGGAAGAAAATTCCGGCGAAGGCTTGGGGGAGGGGAGCGGCTAGGTGGTGGGTAGAAGGAACACTCAGCGTGGGAGCCCAGGAGGTTCATGGCCAGCTCCACTAATCATTATTAATTAACTTGAAACCCATGACCTTCCGCATTCTCATCTGTAAAATGACTTATTGAACTGAATGACTGGTTTTTAAAGATCCTGCTCTGCCTTTAATAGTCTGCAACTGAACACAGAATATAAGATCTATAGTTATAATAGATATCTAGATCTAGATCTGTATATAAACAGAATATAAGATCTATGTATCTATACCTAGATATATATATAGAGAGAGAGATCTATGTAGATGCATTTTTCTCCTGTCCAATCTCTTAGAATATTGTGCTTATGAAAACTGTGGAAGATCTATCATTTCCCAGGCACCGGTGGCTCAAGCCTATAATCCTAGTTACTCAGGAGGCTGAGATCTGAGGATCACAGTTCAAAGCCAGCCTAGGCAGGAAAAGTCTGTGAGACTCTTTTTTTTGGGGGGGGGGTCCGGTCATGGGGCCTGATCTCTGGGCCTGGGCGCTGTCCCTCAGCTCTTCAGCTCAAGACTAGCGCTCCACCACTTGAGCCACGGCGCCACTTCCGGCTTTTTTTCTTTTTGCTTATGTGGTACTGGGGATTTGAACCCAGGGCCTCGAGCATGCAAGGCAAGCGCTCTACCACTGAGCCACCTTCCCAGCCCCCGTGAGACTCTTATCTCCAATAAACCACTAGAAAACTGGAAGTGGCGCTGTGGCTCAAGTGGTAGAGCACTTGCCTTGAGCTGAAGAGCTGAGGGACAGTGCCCAAGCCCAGAGTTCAGGCCCCACAACCGACCAAAAAAAAAAGGCACAAGATCTATCATTTGACGTTGCCTTGGATTAGGAAGCTCAGTGAATTGCTATTGAATTAATCAATGATCGAATGGATTATGACCATTCGCATGGCCAGTATAAAAAGAGGCGAAACCATCTGTGCTAATTCATGGTTTTATTTCATTCCAGTAGGCATTAATTTCAATTTAATGAGTTGGATGCAGAAGGCAAATGTCAGGGGTAATCCTCAGATATTGAAAGAGAGGTGAAGTACAATTCCATTACTGGTGGTCAGCTTCCTGGGGGGGGTTCTCTGCCTTGTTGATTTGCATTACAGTGGTTTTTGATTATGGTTTTGTGCGATCTTTTTTTTTTTCCTCCAACACTTTTCACAAAAGCAGTCACGTTCCAGCCCAGTTACCTTTCCCCGGGCACCGTGGAGAGAGACTGGCCAGGCCAACAATGCTCTGCTCTCCTGGCTTCTGAGATCAAAGATACCTTCGTAGCGCACAGAATTGCCTTTATTTCTCGCTCTAATTACATTTCTTTTGTCAAGAGTTCTACCACTTTTCTTCTTCCCTTCATTCAAAGTACCTTTAAAAAAAAAAAACACCATCCTAGAAGGGTTGAATTTATAAATGATGGCAACGCGTTTGAATTTCTCCTTCTCTGCCGCTGCGGAGCTGCTGATTCTTTTCAGTGAAACTCATTATGTCCTAGAAAGGACATTTAGTAGTTCAACTAATAAGCATTCCCTTTGAAATGCTAATGGGAGGAGAGCTCACTGCACTTCTGGTCCCTGGGAAGAATTATTGTCTGTGAACCCTCAACCAAGAAGCCTGGACATGTGAATGAATGGCACCCACTTGCTTTGTTCCAGACTCTTCCCTGGGGCCAGGGAGAAAGGAAGAGAATGGCAGTGTAAACCTTGCTTCCCCCGAACGTTCTTGGTGTGAGATTTCCTCTCTGACCCAGCTACAGTTGGTCTATAACTGCTCAGTTAAATCTAGGCTACTCGTTCAACCCCACATCTGTGCTGTGTGGTTTAACTGCAAAGCGTTGAAGTTGGGAATTCCAAGTCAAAAAAAAAAAAAAAAAAAGCAAAGAAGTTCAGAGCCAGGTAAAGATATAAAAAGAAACTTGAGGGCTGGGAAGGTGGCTCAGTGGTAGAGCGCTTGCCTCGCACGCATGAGACCCTGGGTTCGATTCCTCAGCACCACATAAGAAAAAAGCCGGAAGTGGCGCTGTGGCTCAAGTGGTAGCATGCTGGCCTTGAGCTGAAGAGCTGAGGGACAGCACCCAGGCCCAGAGTTCAAGCCCCATGACTAACCAAAACAATAAAACAAACTTGAGAACTCCTCAGGGATTCATTCTCTCCCCTCCCTCCTTCCCTCCTCCTTCCCTCCTCCTTCCCTCCCTTCCTTCCTTCCTCCCTCCCTTCCTTCCTTCCTCCCTTCCTTCTTTCCTTCCTCCCTTCCTTCCCTCCTTCCTTCCTCCCTTCCTTCCTTCCCTCCTCCTTCTCCCCTCCCTTCCTTCCTTCCTTCCTTCCTTCCTTCCTTCCTTCCTCCCTTCCTTCCTTCCTTCCTCCCTTCTTTCCCTCCTTCCTTCCCTCCTTCCTTCCCCTCCTTCCTTTCCTTCCTTCCTTCCTTCCTTCCTTCCCTCCTTCCTTCCTTCCTTCCTTATTTCCCTCCCTTCCTTCCTTTCCCTCCTTCCCTCTGTCCCTCTTTCCTTCCTTTCTCCTTCCCCCTTCCCTCTCTCCCTTTCTCTCCACTTCCACATTCACTTTCTATGTTTAGATATTAAGATGTGTGTGTGTGTGAGAGAGAGAGATCTGTATCTTGTGTGTAGATCTGATGGAATAGATCATGGAAAATATTATCTGGATATCATTTGGTAGCTCAGCTCACCTGCTCCCCACTGATGACATTTAAGACAGATGACCGTCCACCATCACCTTAGGATTTCTATAATAGCCCGTTATGTGTTTATCACCCGCTCAGCAGGACAGGTGTGAAGGGCTTGGTCTCAGCGTGGCGTTTGGGAGGGATAAATGGAAATCACTACAGTTCTTCTTCTAGTTTTAATTAAATGTTATTGACCCTGCACGGAAAGCACTGAGGCTGTGTGTGTGTGTGTCCACATGCATATGTACGTGTGTGTGTGCGCACACGTGTGTGTGCATGCGTGTGTGTGTGTGTGTGTCCACGTGTGTGTGCGTGTGTGCACGTGTGCGTGCACGCGTGCGTGTGTGTGTGTGTTTTCAAGAAGGTCGCCAGACTCAAGGGCCCCGTGTCCTTAATAGTGAAGGAAGAGAAATCAAAGGCACTTAATAGAAGGCTGCATCTGGTGTGCAGATCCTGAATTTAACTTCTAGAGACACAGCTCAGAAGCCAGAGCCCCGAACAGAACCCCAAGTAAAGCACCTGGAAGGGGCATCTAACAAGAGAGATGAGGATTTGGTTTCTGGAAAGTCACCAAGCACAGTTCTGCTGGGTCCCTCGGGGCGGTGGGGGGGGGGGGAGGGGAGAGGGAGGGGGGGAGGGAGGAGAAAGAACGTGACTGGCATCTAGAGAGGCTGATTTGTTCCTGAGGAAGAAGAGCACATGTGTGCGGTGGGGCTCCTTCCGCGGGGGAACCACTAGAACGAAGAAGAAAACAAAACACTTAGGATCTGGTTTTTTTTTTTTTCCCCTTTTGCTCTTAAGCTGTTAAACATCTATGCTTTTTTTTTTTTTTAATATACTTCTTTTCCCTTTCTGTAATGTGTCTTGCTCTGTTCAAATTCAATTTTCAAGGACAAACCAGAAGGGAAAAGAAAGCTGATTGAGAGCACGGGAACTCGGCGGGGAGAGAATGTCTGATCGTGTCCGGCCGTCGTAGGGTCTGAATCAACACTGTCCCCCCGCCCCCCGCCCCAGCCCCCCGCGGGCCAGGTTCACGGGGACTCCCATTTAGACTGCACCCCCTTGGATTTCCAGAAAGACTATGTCACACGCAGCGCTTGGCTCTCCTTTCTTTCTAAAGATGTTGCTCTGCGGTAGATGGTACCCGAGCCTCAGCCACGGGAGACTCGAAACCCACAGGGGGAGAGGGGGCCGCAGCTACCACGGACAGGGAGTCCGTGTGTGGATCAGGTGTCTGTGTGGTTAGCCGAGAGTCCCTGGGGCTGCAAAGGGAACTCTGCCTTCATCCTTCACGTCCTTACACGATTGTGTTCTCCAATGGTAGTCTGCAGACTGGCATCCTAATGATGCGTTCCTGTGATGCTGCCTCTCCTCATTTCCGGTACAGGATGTGATGAAGGTGATGGTGGTAATGATGATGATGGTGATGGTGATGATGATGATGATGATGATGATGATGATGATGATGGTGGTAATGATGATGATGGTGATGATGATGATGGTGATGGTGATGATGGTGATGATGAAGGTGATGATGATGATGATGATGATGAAGGTGATGGTGGTAATGATGATGATGGTGATGGTGATGATGATGATGATGGTGATGATGATGAAGGTGATGGTGATGATAATGATGATGAAGGTGATGATGATGAAGGTGATGGTGGAGATGGTGATGATGATGGTGATGGTGATGATGATGGTGATGAAGGCGGTGATGATGATGATGGTGATGATTATGATGATGATGATGATGAAGGCGATGATGATGATGGTGATGATGATGATGAAGGCGATGATGATGATGGTGATGATGATGATGAAGGCGATGATGATGATGACGGTGATGATTATGATGGTGATGGTGGTGGTGATGATGATGATGATGATGAAGGTGATGGTGGTGATGATGATGATGAAGGTGATGATGATGGTGATGGTGATGATGATGGTGAGTGATGATGACTGATGATGTGCTGATGATGTGCTGATGATGGTGATGATGATGATGGTGATGATGATGATGATGGTGCATGCTGCTGATGATGATCGAGTGATGCTGGTGATGAGTGGTGATGATGTGATGCTGCTGATGCTAGGTGATGATGGATGCTGATCGAGGTGATGAGTGAGATGATGATGCTGATGATGGTGCATGCATGATGATGATGATGGTGCAGATGATGATGAAGGTGATGATGGTGATGGTGATGATGGAGGTGATGCTGATGATGGTGATGATGATGAGGCTGATGCTGTCTGAAGCTGATGGTGGTGTGATGATGATGCATGATGAGTGGTGATGATGCATGCATCGCAGGCATGCTGGTGATGCTGAAGGTGCATGATGCTGAAGTGATGGCTGGAGCTGATGATGAGGTGATGGTGCGTGGTGATGATGATGATGGCTGGTGTGATGATGATGATGATGCTGCTGATGCTTGATGATGATGAGCGTGATGCTGATGAAGCGTGACTGGTGCATGAAGGTCGATGGCTGATGATGGTGATGATGGCTGAGATGGTGCATGATGAGAGGCTGATGTGGCTGCATGATGATGCATCAGCAGCTGAAGATGAAGATGCATCGCATCATGCTGATGGGCCTCTCTTACCGAAGCCCACTCCCATACTACCACCATTGTCCATGCAATACCTGTTGGGGCTCTTGGCATGCTTTGGTGAATGCCACGTGGAGCTCTCCAGGGAGCTTCTGACTCATCCCAGAATCCCAGGGACTTAAAACGAGTTTCAAAACCCTCGAACTTCTCTGGAGCGGAGGAGTCTGCGTCTAAGGGACCGCCGCATCCTCGCGGGGCCCTGCGGGGTGTTTTCCGGTGGTGACTGTGTGGCTGTCCATGTCCAGGACCCAGATACTCTGGCTTCTCCAGGAACACGCGGCGCTCTGGAGCAGTTCCCGTGTTTTATGGGAAATACCCACGGAAGTTCCTAGAAATGGGGAGGAGTCCGTCCTCCGCTGGGTTCCTAACAGTGGGAGTGAACTCGGCTCTCCTGTGTCTGCCCCATGAGGACCCTGGCTGCTAAGATCTGAGGGATCCAGGGCAGGACTTTCCCACGGAAAACATGGGTGACCCTGAGCGGTCACCCCCCAACACCCCGCACCCCTTTCCTGAAACGCTGGGTGATAAACTGGAATGAATTTGAGCAGGTACCCAAAGGGTCTCCATTGGTCTCCCTCCCTCCCCCTCCCTCCCCCCCTCTCTCCCCCTCCCCTTCCTTCTCTGGATCCTCTTGGGAAGAAATGGATATACCAGGAAAAAAATGGAAAGGAATCTACGCAATAGAGATGAGGGGGTGGGGGTGAATGTGGGTCGTGAGGTACCAATAGCAGACATAGAAGCTGCCTTTGGGATGGGCAGGCCTAGAACCGCCAGTGTGGGCGTTGCGGACAGACCTTGGAATACAGCCAGGGACCAGAGGAGCCCAGCCAGCCAGGGCTTGCTTTTATATACCACTCCACTCCAAGCTCCATCTGGCTACTTCTGGGCTGTAATTTCCAGCCTAGAGGAGCTGTCAGTCTTTTATATATATATTTGAATCCCAAATGCCCGGGCCTCTTGCCTGGGATCTCTGATTTATTTAGTCTGGGGTAGATCCTGGACCGCAGTATTTGCAACTTTCTATTCCACACCCTCATGCATGACCAACACTAGACATCTGGAAAGACGCTGGGCCCCAGAGAACGCAGAAGGTCCTGGGAGTCGGCAGGTAGCGGAGGCTTTGCTGCAGCAGATCAGATTCAACGGCCCAGTGGATTCAGGGGGTCAGGCTGGGGCCGGCCGGCTCGGGAACTGGTTCTCAAACCAGAATGCACGGAGGAATCACCAGCTAGCCTCCAAAAGGTGCTGAGTTCGTTGGCCAGAAGTACAGCCCGGGCTGCAGGACTGTTTCAAGTTCCCCCGGTGACTCTGCTGTGTCGCAGCTCTGAGACTCTGAGCTCCTGAGAAAGCCCTCTTTGGGACGTCCATAAATATTTCAGAGATGGAAAGCAACTCTGCGGGGGGATTTTTCCTCTTCTGAAACACCAAATTTCAAGTGTCTGTAGATGTGCATGATAGAACGTTTCCAAGGCATTACCCAACCATGTGTCCCTTCCGTTCTTAAGTCTGGGCAGACAGTCTCATTGTCCAAACCAACACGGATAGGTTGTCTTGGTCAGCAGCTGGCTCACCTACCCAGAGATGCACACAAGCAGATTCATTAGAGTAAGGATCAGAATTGGTTCAACTCTCATACGACTGTATAGAAAGCGTCCGTCTCTCTCTGCTTGCTTCATCTTGGTAGAAAAAGAAAAGATCTGATTTATGTGGATTGGATATTGGCCAGTCCTTGTTGAAGATAGTTGAATGAAAATGAGTATATTTAATTCTCATGACAACATCCAAGTCGCCGGTTATTACAGCAGCCGTGTTCTACGAGCTAATCGTGTTAGCAGCTATGTTACCGAGGAGGAAGCCCGCTCGGGAGAGGATAATGTACCCAAGACTGCACGAGGACATGTGTGTGGGGAAAGGAGATGAGAGAAGTCCAGTTCTCTTCCCCCGGCCCTGTACGGGCTTTCCTCCCTCCCCTGGCCAGGCAGAGAGATCTTCATGGTTCAGCAACCGTGATCCAGCTCCTGTTTCCTATAGCAATTTGTATATGACGCGCTCTGACATAGCCAGTGCGTGTTATGAAATGCTTTGGGAAGCGACCAGATGTAGAGAATGCAGAATTCTACCCATCTCCTATCCTTGGTGTACTCTACGTAACCTAGGAAAGAATAAAAAGTCTCCACTTCACCTAACCGTGTTTGGAGCCCTAATAATATCGGCAGTGTTTCTGAACATTCCAGAAGGAAACTTACCGTGCTTATTTCTCACAAGCCACGGCTAAAGCCCACGGATTAAAAAAAAAATATTTGAGAACCGTACAAAAGTAAGAACAGGGGGCTGGGAAGGTGGCTCAGTGGTAGAGCGCTTGCCTTGCATGCCTGAGGCCCTGGGTTCAATTCCTCAGGACCACATAAGCAAAAAGAAAAAAGCCGGCAGTGGTGCTGTGGCTCAAGTGGTAGAGCACTAGCCTTGAGCTGAAGAGCTGAGGGACAGCGCCCAGGCCCAGAGTTCAAGCCCCATGACCGGACCCCCCCCCAAAAAAAAAATGTAAGAACATTTTATTTGCGACGGAGTAAATGTTTAAAGATGCATTCATCGTGTGCTTAAGGTGATAATTTATGTACAGATATTCTACACCTTTGTGGTAAGAATTTTAAATACTATCAAGAGTCTTCCTCTTAGCAAACCTTATTCTACACAAGCAATCCTGTCAGACCCGTTTATATCACCAATAATAAATCCTATAAGATCTTACCTCAGAAGAATGGCAGTCAGGGCTGGGAAGGTGGTTCAGTGGTAGAGTGCTTGCCTTGCATGCCTGAGGCCCTGGGTTCAATTCCTCAGCACCACATAAGCAAAAAGAAAAAAGCTAGAAGTGGCGCTGTGGCTCAAGTGGTAGAGCACTAGCCTTGAGCTGAAGAGCTGAAGGACAGCACCCAGGCCCAGAGTTCAGGCCCCCATGACCGGACCCCCCCCAAAAAAAAAAAATTAAAGAATGTCAGTCAACCTGCTTTCTACAGTGCGCCCATATCTAAGCTCCAGGAAACCACTCAGTAGTCTCCAAATTTAAGTGGGGGGAAGAAAGGGTATAAGCATTCTGATACTGATCATGTCCAACTGGACACAAAGAGACCACTCCCGTTGTTGGCCAGCAGAGAACAATAGAATGAATAGTAAGTCTGCACAGCTCCTCTCCCCATCCTCCTCTCGGTGGAGAAACAGTCGGTACCAGCAGATTCCGTGACGTGGAAATGGTCCTTTCCGGAGAGAAGGCGCCGGTGTCTGCGGCTGTCTTTAGGACTTGCTCTAGTCTGGGCTCTAGGCAGTGGTTCGGCTTTCCTTGCCCATATATAAGACGATGGATTCCTCTGCAGGCCTCCTGGGGTCAGGGCCTCAGACCTGTTTATCAAGATACCTCCACCCTTAGAACTCAGTTGGAAAGGAAAACTCGCCCTCCCCTGCCCTCCCCTCCCCTCCCCTCCCCTGCCCTGCCCTGCCCTGCCCTGCCCTGCCCTGCCCTCCCCTCCCCTGCCCTGCCCTGCCCTCCCCTGCCCTCCCCTGCCCTGCCCTCCCCTGCCCTGCCCTGCCCTCCCCTGCCCTGCCCTCCCCTGCTCTGCCCTGCCCTCCCCTGCCCTGCCCTCCCCTGCCCTGCGCTCCCCTGCCCTGCCCTCCCCTGCCCTCCCCTGCCCTGCCCTCCCCTGCTCTGCCCTGCCCTCCCCTGCCCTGCCCTCCCCTGCCCTGCGCTCCCCTGCCCTGCCCTGCCCTGCCCCTGCCCTGCCCTGCCCTCCCCTGCCCGTGCCCTGCTCTGCCCTGCCCCTGCCCTGCCCTGCCCTGCCCTGCCCTGCCCCTGCCCTGCCCTGCCCCTGCCCCTGCCTGCCCTGCCCCTGCCCTGCCCTGCCCCTGCCCTGCCCTGCCCTGCCCTGCCCCTGCCCTGCCCTGCCCTGCCCCTGCCCTGCCCCTGCCCTGCCCCTGCCCTGCCCTGCCCCTGCCTGGCCCTGCCCTGCCCTGCCCTGCCCTGCCCTGGCCCTGCCCTGCCCTCCCTGCCTGGCCCTGCCCTGCCCTTCCCTTCCCTCCCCTGCCCTGTTCTGCTCTGCCCTCCCCTGCCCTCCCCTCCCCTCCCCTCCCCTGCCCTCCCCTCCCCTGCCCTGCCCTGCTCTGCCCTCCCCTCCCCTCCCCTCCCCTCCCCTGCCCTCCCCTGCCCTGCCCTGCCCTGCCCTGCCCTGCCCTCCCCTCCCCTCCCCTGCCCTCCCCTCCCCTGCCCTCCCCTGCCCTGCCCTGCCCTGCCCTGCCCTGCCCTCCCCTCCCCTCCCCTGCCCTGCCCTGCTCTGCCCTCCCCTCCCCTCCCCTCCCCTCCCCTGCCCTCCCCTGCCCTGCCCTGCCCTGCCCTGCCCTGCCCTGCCCTCCCCTCCCCTCCCCTCCCCTCCCCTGCCCTCCCCTGCCCTGCCCTGCCCTGCCCTGCCCTGCCCTCCCCTCCCCTCCCCTGCCCTGCTCTGCTCTGCCCTCCCCTCCCCTCCCCTCCCCTGCCCTGCCCTGCCCTGCCCTGCCCTCCCCTGCCCTCCCCTCCCCTCCCCTCCCCTCCCCTGTCCTCCCCTGCCCTCCCCTCCCCTGCCCTGCCCTCCCCTGCCCTGCCCTGCCCTCCCCTGCCCTCCCCTGCCCTGCCCTGCCCTGCCCTCCCCTGCCCTGCCCTCCCCTGCCCCTGCCCTGCCCTCCCCTGCCCCTGCCCGTGCCCTGCCCCTGCCCGTGCCCTGCCCCTGCCCGTGCCCTGCCCTGCCCCTGCCCTGCCCCTGCCCTGCCCTGCCCCTGCCCTGCCCCTGCCCTGCCCTGCCCCTGCCCTGCCCTGCCCCTGCCCTGCCCTGCCCCTGCCCGGCCCTGCCCTGCCCTGCCCTGCCCCTGCCCGTGCCCTGCCCCTGCCCTGCCCTGCCCCTCCCCTGCCCTGCCCCTCCCCTGCCCTGCCCCTGCCCGTGCCCTGCCCTGCCCCTGCCCTGCCCCTGCCCTGCCCTGCCCCTGCCCTGCCCTGCCCCTGCCTGGCCCTGCCCTGCCCTGCCCTCCCTGCCTGGCCCTGCCCTGCCCTTCCCTCCCCTCCCCTGCCCTGTTCTGCTCTGCCCTCCCCTGCCCTCCCCTCCCCTGCCCTGCCCTGCCCCTGCCCTGCCCTGCCCTGCCCCTGCCCTGCCCTGCCCCAGCCCCGCCCCTGCCCTGCCCTGCCCTGCCCTCCCTGCCTGGCCCTGCCCTCCCCTCCCCTCCCCTGCCCTGCTCTGCCCTCCCCTCCCCTCCCCTCCCCTCCCCTGCCCTGCCCTGCTCTGCCCTCCCCTCCCCTCCCCTGCCCTCCCCTGCCCTGCCCTGCCCTCCCCTCCCCTCCCCTGCCCTGCTCTGCTCTGCCCTCCCCTCCCCTGCACTCCCCTCCCCTCCCCTCCCCTCCCCTGCCCTGCCCTCCCCTCCCCTCCCCTGCCCTGCCCCTGCCCTCCCCTGCCCTGCCCCTGCCCTTCCCCTGCCCTGCCCCTGCCCTGCCCTGCCCCTGCCCTCCCCTGCCCTGCCCAGCCCTGCCCTGCCCTGCCCTGCCCCTGCCCCTGCCCTGCCCCTACCCTGCCCCTACCCTGCCCCTGCCCTGCCCTGACCTGCCCTGCCCCTGCCCTGCCCTGCCCCTGCCCTGCCCTGCCCTCCCCTGCCCTGCCCCTGCCCTGCCCCTGCCCTGCCCTGCCCCTGCCCTGCCCCTGCCCTGCCCCTGCCCTGCCCTCCCCTGCCCTCCCCTGCCCTGCCCCTGCCCTGCCCCTGCCCTGCCCCTGCCCTGCCCTGCCCTGCCCTCCCCTCCCCTGCCCTCCCCTGCCCTGCCCTCCCCTGCCCTGCCCCTGCCCCTGCCCTGCCCCTGCCCCTGCCCCTGCCCCTGCCCCTGCCCCTGCCCTGCCCTGCCCTGCCCTGCCCTCTTACCCATCCCTGAAAGAAAGCTGTGCTCTCTGGGTCAAAACACCTCATAGCCCAACCTGAGCCAGCAGTGTGCCGGTTAAAAACACGCCTGCATCTGCATCCAGACAAGTATCAGGGCCTGAGGCCAGGGAAGAACATTCTAGAGCCCTGTGTGCATCATGTGCTGGGGGTAAGACAGCGATTTCCAGGTGGCCATTTTGAGAAAGCTTGTGTCAAACACCCTTAGTTCAGGCCGTCCAATTCCATAAAGTGATGGCCTGGCCTTCCAAACTCGAACCCATGGTGAACCGAGAGGTGGTTTGATCCGTGGCTCTGGGGAGCAGAAATTGCCACATCACTTAAAGTCATTTTAGAATTCATCTCCAACCTTATTTTTGTATGTGTGCTCGTAGGAAAAGGTTTGGATTCAGGGCTTGGGTCCCTTAGACTGCTTTAGCTCAAGGCTGATATTCTTCTACCTGAGCAACCGCTGCACTGCTGTCTTTTTGATAGTGAATGGGAAATAAAAGTCTCTGGGACTTTCCAGCCCAGGCTGGCTTCAAACCTCAGATCTCGGCCTCCTGACTAGGTAGGATTACAAAAGTGTG
>NW_027206268.1:5956671-5971671 GCF_024711535.1 Dipodomys merriami | reverse complement strand
ATCTGAGGTAAAATAGGGCTCTCTTGCAAAATGTACTAGAAATACATCCGGGCATCTGATACACTTCTGGGTCATTCTAGGGTTCCACTGTGAATTCCTCCCCTTTTTAATCTACATACCAATGACTTTATGAAGACTCTTATGTTACGTGAGACTAAATAAGTTGCATAAAACACTTCACAAAATGCTCCCACTTCTCACTTTCGCAAAGCCAGTCATTATTCGTGCCCAGAGAGTCCTTGGAAATTGAAAATCATGGCTGCTTTTACCTTTATTAAAAATTACCTCAAGTTTTCTTACGAATTAAAAGTGCCTGTTTATCTACCCCCACCAAAAAAATCAGAGTTGTATCTCTCCAAAATCCACTTTCGGGTCTTTTGAAAGGATGACTTCCCCAAACAAAATTTCATAATGCCATTGTTTGATCCAAACCCCGGGAGTGGATTAAATATCAAAGACGATTAAAAAAACCAGTTTTAGTAGAAATGGGGACAGAAACGCTTCCACTGAATTAACAAATCCTTGGGGTCCTAGGCAAAAGCCAACGTGAACTTCGTCTTTTCTGTTTCTTGTGTAGTGGAAGTCATTGTTTTTTTTAAAGCTGGATTTGTGTTTTCCCCAACTAGCTTGGGTCATGAGGTGCTGACTTCCTCCCCAAATTGGGTTGGGGTGGAGGAGGGCTGAACCCCCTAAGTGCTGCTATACTTGTTCTGGAACTGTGCCCCCCTCTTTGAGCCCCTCTGGCCCTCCAGCCACCTAGATTAGGGGAGCTAGAAGCTCATCTGTCTCCTGCCTGGTAGCCTGACTCTTCCCCGCTCGTCTTCAGATGCCTGTATTCTCCTCCTGGCTCCTGGTAGATTGCAGTGTTTCTATTTCCATCTCTTAATGGTGTCGATTCTCACATTTAAAAAAAAAAATCAAAGGAAAAAAATGACGAGTTCCTTGGGCAGTCTCATTCCTGCCGAATTGTCAGGGCTCCACGAATCTGTGGGACTCTTCTTTCTTTTTTTTGAGCTGGAAGAGACAAATGGAAGTTGAAACACACACACTCACATAATCTCTTTCCTTTGCTCTTGTGCCATTTTTTTTTAATTGCCTGAACTGAAGAAAAATTCCAAGCGAGAAAAAGAAGTTGGGAAGCTTTGTCGCCTGTCAGCTATACATTTGAGGGATATTGGCGTCTACTGTGCTTCTACTATGTTTATCTCTTTAGTTAAATGGTACCATTTATTAATCTGGTAGTAAACGAAGTAATGGGGCCCCATCTGTAAAAAAAAAAAAAAATAGTTAAGAAATCCAAACACCAAGCCAGGTATAAAGGCCCACCCCTAAGCCAGCCCAGAGAAGGAAGAAGAGGAGGAGGAGAAGGAGGATGGAGAGTTGGGGGCCAGTGTGGGCTACACAGCAAGACCCCTACCTCAAACAATAAAATCCCACAACACAGAGATGGAGGCTCTGAAAATACGTTATCGGGTGACTATGTTGTTTTCTCTATAAGCCGATGAATTCCCAAATTAGATGTCTAAGCCCGCGTGAAGGGCCCCTCTCGGAAGTGGAGATGTAAAACCCTCGTAAGCGAAGAGCTCTGCAAAGGTGCTTGAGATGAACGCAGTATCCTCCGTGCACAAGTCCACAGCTCCAGGGAGCCCAAGCCTCAGCCGCAACACGGGCTTCGTTACCCTGAGATGTCTCTGATAGTCGCCATGACCGCCAGCCCCTGCCGTCCCAACCGCTGTCCCCGTCACGCTCTCTCTCCAAGCCCCAAACCTTGGCAAGGAACCGCGCTGTGTTTGAATCTGCCTCCAGGATTCATGCTGGAGAATAGTAGGGCTTGGTGTTTTTCTTTTTCCTTCTCAGCAAATTGAAGCTGGATGAATTGCCCCGGACTCCGTGGCTAGAGGTGCACTGGGCTAGGAGGAGGCGGAGAGGTAGAGGGGAATTAAATGGTGATGGGCCTGCTGTAGACGGCTGAGAGGCGTCCGGCAATGGGAGATCTTGGCTGTCATGAGCCAAGGCCCACAGAGCAGACAAGTCCAAGCAAAGACACATTCCCCTGCGGTGCCCTATCCCCGCCCCCCAGCAAGCAGTGGATGCTGCGGCTGGGGGGGCTCACCCCACCCCCACCCCCCATTGATCCGGAAGGTACCGCCACCTGCCCAACAGCTTCAGTGCCCACTTGGGAGTTCACCAATGGATCACCTAATGCTCATGGTATATTGGCAGATGCTACACCAAATAATGAGGCAGAAAGAAAATGACGGCACCTAGAGCAGCCCCTTTCATTGCTGGTATCCTGGGGTTTTAATCCCCCCCAGTCTTTGGTAGCGATTTTAATTCGGTTGAGAATACACGATGTATAATTTTTGTATTCTGCACGATCTATTGGGTGATAGTCTAAGCTTCTCCCCCCGCCCCCGCTGATTTGAATTCCTCTTCTCTCTTGTCATCATGAGCCAAATTTATCTTGATGCTATCTCCTTTTCTTCTTTCTACAACTGGTAGCTTTTTTTTTTTTCTTTTGTCAGTCGTGGGGCTTGAACTCTGGGCCTGGGCACCGTCCCTCAGCTCTTCAGCTCAAGGCGAGCACTCTACCCCTTGAGCCACAGCGCCACTTCTGGTTTCTGAGTGGTTTTTATTTGGAGATAAGGGACTCATGGAGTTTCCTGCCCTGGGCTGGCTTTGAACCGTGATCCTCAGATCTCAGCCTCCTGAGTGGCTAGGATGACAGGCGTGAGCCACCGGCGCCCAGTTTACTGGTAGCTTTTGATGACTTCCTTCTTTCCTGTGTATGCACCCAATTTAAACTAGCCTGTGATCATTTTCGTGTTTTCTTCCGTACCAGTTTGAATCAGATTCCCACCCACCCACCCCCAAAAAATGTTGACATTATCTAGGTGAAGTGTTAAGGTTTAACAGGATAGAATGTTCTTCCGCATTCTAACAGGCTCAGGAATATCTGCCAAGGTTGTGATGGTATTTGAAGGCCAAGTTCCAGCCTCAGTGCTGAAATCTTAGCCCCACACCTCCCCCCACACACAGCAGGAGCCCGTGAGAGATTCAGATCCGCCTTTCTGTGGCCAAGGACGCAAACGCTGCTCTCTGCTGAGTGACCTCGAGAGTGACACTTAACCAGCCCGAGCTTCAGTGGCTTTATCTATAGAACGGGTTAAAAAAACACTAACCTACCACACAGACACACAGACGGACACAGAGACCACGCCACGAGCAGTCAACACGTATTGAAGCTCTGGCCTCATTGCTCCATACCAGGCCTTTTGCAGAACTGGGTTAATCGAATGATAGCTTTCACTAATAGAGAAATGGTGTTTCCATCAGCCTTGAAGAGAGGAGAACTGGTCTCTAAATTAACTACATTCCCACGTGGATAAGATGCGTTTGTTTGTTTGTTTCAACAAGGAGCTTACATTTATCTTGGGTTCAGTTTTATCTCTCTCTCTCTCTCTCTCTCTCTCTCTCTCTCTCTCTCTCTCTTCTCTCTCTCTCTCCCTCCCTCCCTCCCTCCCTCCCTCCCTCCCTCCCTCCCTCCCTCCCTCCCTCCCTCCCTCCCTCCTTCCTTCCCTCCCTCCCTCCTTCCTTCCTTCCTTCTTCTTTCTCGCTTTCCTTCTGCCAGTACTAAGCCTTGAACTTGGGACCTTTAACTCTTCCTTGGCTTTGTTTTGCTCAAGGCTGGCGCTCTACCACTTGAGCCAGCGCTCCCCACCCAGCTTTTTGCCCGTTCATGGGAGATAGGAGGCTCACGGATCTGTCTGCCTGGCTGGCTTCCAGCTAACTGCCGTCCTCCGCTGTCAGCCTAGATCAGAGGCGGGCGGGCAGGCTAGTGTTCAGCTCGGTGTGTTTTGTCACTTTGGTGTTCGATCTGTGCTTGGTCCATCTTAGGATATGACTGGACAAATCCAACTCCATACGTTTGTGTTCCTCACAAACTCTGACACATCCAAGTGACCAGCATAGATTAAAAAAAAAAAGCTAGGGACTTTTTCCCCCAACCATAAATACAGACGATGATTTTAGTACAGGTTAGCTTTATCAAAATAGCTATTGGTAAATATGAATGTTTATATTATTTATATATTCATAGATGTGTTTGTGTGTTGATATATCTATATAATCATATTGAATTAATATTTATAAATATGAATAAATACAGCCAGGGCCCATTCTTCCCTGGGTAGTAAGATCAGGCCTTCTGCTGCTGATTCCCGTTCCCCTCCAGCTCTCTCTGGGGTCCCCGCTGCCATCAGCCAGGCCGGAAGGCCCACCTGGCTCCATCCACTTCCTTCCTGTCTCTGCCAGGACTCAGATCTCCCCGGAGACTCCGCCAGCTTCTCCTTTCTCCTCCTCTTCCTCCCTTCAAACCTCATCTCTGCCAGCAATCTCCTGTGTTCTGCCTGTGGCTACGGACACACGCCCCTCCTCCGAGACGGCCAGCCTTGCTGTGATTTCCTCCCTGTTTCTCAAGCCCACATCCCAGGGGGGACCCTCCATCATGGACCTCCTGGCCCATCAGCTCCGTGGAACGGTTCCCCCAAAATCCCACTGCTAGGTTCTGTGAGAGAGGCATCTGTATTCAACTCTCGGTAGAGCTTCCGTGGCCGCGAACAAGATGAGTCAGATTTCATGGCATTAACAAGTAATATGCCTGCCGTCGATACCTGCTTGCATTCCCGTTTCCGCCTTATTTTCGGTCTACCTGGACGATGGACCGCAGCACCTTGATTTATTGTCTCCCGGGAATTAATACTAGGGAGCTTCTATGTGCTGGCCGTTGACGGGTTTCTAGAAGCATATGATTGTAAATAGCCCCTCCAAGAGCCCTTTTTGTGCTCTGGAAAGGTTTCTGTAACTGCAGCCTTCCACGGTGTTAGACATTCAAATGTTACACGGAACGGCGTCAGGACCGCTGGTGTCAGGCTCACGCAGCTTTGGATCCGAAGAGGTGGATTCAAGCTGTGTCTCTCTGGCTCGGCACCGCCTGTCCCCGAACCCACGCTGTGCCACGCTGACATTCTCGGGATACGGGTCATCAGGAGGTATCCTCGCCCAGAGGGGCGCTCCGTGTTGGAATTAGGTTTCCAGGTGTTTGGTTATTTGCGTTCCCAACACAATTCAGAACTCTGTGAAGTTGGGGCTTTTCATAGGACATATCATTTCTTATCCACACACGCCCCCCGCCCGCCATCTCCGTTTCTAAATCGTCATTTCCCCCAGCCCCATGAAATCACGCACTTTGGCAGCAAGAGACAAGCACTGTGTCGTGAAGAAGATGAGAATGAAGTCAGACATGTTCCTTTCTGGCCTGTGGCTCCACCTTCCCAGGACCCATAAGACTCGGGATTTTATACATTTTCAGGAGAGGCTGAGGCTGTGTCTCCCTGACAGCTCGCTCATGATTGACATTTTCTCTTCCTTTTCTTTCCCCCCCTCTCCCTGTGGATTTGGGGAGCTGAAATAAGTGATAACCTGGGACCTAAACGAAAACAGGGCGGATCTAATGAGAACCAGGAGTGGCAGGCAGCAGACTAATGAGAAATTTAGCTGGTGCCGTCTGTCCATCCCTTTCACCTCTGTCTTCCAGGGCCATGCTTAATGGGGTATTTACACATCTTTCCTCTTACGGTTCTCCCTTCTCGTGGGTTTCTGATGCAGCACGTAGCAGGGCTGTATTTGAGTATCAGTAGATCCCCGGGGTGGGATTAGATGCCCCAGGAAAGACATGACCGTGTCTGCTGGACCACCTGGCATGCTTGGTCTTCTCTGATGATCTTGGATGGGGATATTCGAGGCCCCTGATTTGTCTCCCAGGAAAGCCAAAGGCAGCATGGTGACAGATGATGTGCAGAGGATTGGGATTGTTCTGAAACTCAGTGGGAGGGAGAAGTAAGAACAGGGAAAGGTCTGTGCGTGCTCCGGGCCAGCGCCGGCCATTTCTGTGTAACAAGCCCGCCGAGCCCCCCGACAAAGAGCTCCAAGAGGAGAATTGCGGCCTGTGTGGACTGTATCCCAGTGGCCATCGACACGCTGGCAGAAAATAGAGAGTGAATACTTAGAAGTGAACAGGAGAATTTGCATTCATCCTCTCAACTTCATAGTTGAGAAGATGCAAATGATGGTTGTAAACTACTTTTGCGTCTGATTTATAGGCTAGATTGGCTTGGTCGATGGTCCTTCTATGTGGAAAACTGTATGTCCAGTCGCTCAGAAAACACTAGTCTGTTCTAGTTGGAGAAAGATGTTTCCCCTGAGAAATTTGCGCCTCCGGTTTGACTTTATGAGGGCTTGTGGTTTAAATTTATATTGCTGGTGACATCCTAGAAACTCAAACTGAAAAATCAATTTAAAATGCAGTATTAGGTTGGAAATACTCTTGGAACAAAGCAAAAACAAAGATAAAGCATCTTTGAAGGAGCCAAAGAACATGTTCGTTCAGCCAAGAGCTGAAGATATCTCCTTCACTAGAGCCCCACCAACATCAGCTCACAGCTCAGAGTAAAAAAAGCGTAAGGAAACAAACCTCCATGAGAGACAGCAGAAATAAAAATCTAAAAGAAAACAAGATTACAAGCCAGGCACCAGTGGCTCACGCCTGTCATCCTAGCTACTCAGGAGGCTGAGACCTGAGGATCATGGTTCAAAGCCAGCCCAAGCAGGAGAGTCTATGAGACTCTTGTCTCCGATGAATCACCAGAAATCTGGGCGTGGTGTTGTGGCTCGAACTGGTAGAGCACTCGCCTTGAGCAGGAGAGCTCAGGGACAGCATCCCGGCCCAGAGTTCAAGCCCCATGACCAACCAAAAATAAATACACCCAAGATTTAAGTGTAATGAATTAAGGTACCAAACGTGAGAGGTTAGGAGAAATGTACCTAGAACAAATCCAAAGATCGCAGAATTAAACCCAAAAGGCAGATAAAGGCAGAAATTAAGAAAATAGAAAACAAAACTATACCCAAGAAGATCAAGGAAGTCCGAAGCTGGGTTATTATTTTGTTTGTTTGTTGGTGTTTGTTTGTTTTGAGAAGGCAAATAAATTGGGCGGTTTTTAATATGTCAAGAAGAAAGAAAAATAAGCAACTCTATAAAAAGAAAGGAGCTCCCATACGTTCTGTATCAATTTAAGACGCTAAGAATATGTCAGAATTTGTGCAAACAACTCAGTAAATGTAGATGAAATGGAAAATTTAATGGAAACATCACTTACCAAACTATCTAAGGGAAAAACTACTTAAATAGAGCTGTCCTCACTAAAGAAATGGAATCAGCGGCTAACATATCCATTCACCAAGACGCAGACACTTAGCGCTTTGTGGATGAGTTTCTGGCTTTTCGTTTTACACATACCTTTCAACAGAAAAGGTGAAGAAAGAAGACACCCCAAATTATAAGGGTAGCAGAACCCAGGCGTAAAACCCTGTCAGAGCCAGAAATGAAAATGTCACAGTCCCTCCCAGACACATCACGAACGCGAGAACTGAGGAGCCACACTTTAGCCAGAAACCTCGCCCATGGATGCGTAGGGAAGTACATCGCAATGGATCTCCATTTATTCCAGGGAAGAAAAAAACGCTCTAATATTTGCCACTAATAGGGTATCATTTACCACGTCCCCAGACCACGAGAATATACCATCTCAGTAGATACAGAAATGCCTAGAACAGGGAAGCTGTGTCAAGTATGCCGATTCTTAGCCAAGAATAAAAGGGAAAATTTAATCTGACAGAGAATGTCTAATTATAAATCACTGGAAATACCACATAGGGTGATGGAACTTTAAAAGTATAATCCTTCTTACACAGTCTCTGATAGGTTCCCCTTTAATGTGTTTTTTTTCTACTATTTTCTATCCTTTTATTTTAAGCAGGGAACATCCTTGGTTTAAGAAAACACACACACACATTTGTCACACTGCTTCCTTAGGATAAATTTCAAGAAGAGGACTCGGTTCAAGGATTTATGTGCTCTATGTTTTTATTATATATTCTGGAAACTTCCATGCAGGAAGGATTGTACAGTTTCAGTGTCATCAAGCAGTTTCTGGGAACTCTATTTTTATCCCCTTTATTCATTCAACAGATGTTTATTGAGCATCATGATAGGTTAATCTGTCAGCGAGTGACGAGCTCAGGGCTGAGCAGAGGGCTCTGTGGAGCCGGCACATCCGTTGTGATGTTGTCTGTATCCTTCAAGAAATCGTCTACTTGAGACTTCACGCAGTTTTGTTTTGGATTTTCTTTTCTTGGGTACTTGGATGGATTTGCCAGTAGGTGAGATGTGTAGGGTATTCAGTACATGAAGTATTGGAGCTGCAAGGAATGATATCTCTTTTTAGAGTAACAGTTTCCTAAACAAAAAAATAAAAATCCAACCCGGGTAGCTGGTAGCTCATGCCTGTCATCCTAGCTACTCAGGAGGCTGAGATCTGAGGATCGCAGTTCAAAGCCAGCCCGGGCAGGAAAGGCTATGAGACTCTTATCTCCAAGGAACCACCAGAAAACCAGAAGTGGTGCTGTGGCTCAAGTGGTACAACGCTCGCCTTGAGCTGAAGAGCTGAGGGACAGCGCCCAGGCCCAGAGTTCAGGCCCCGTGACTGACCAAAAAAAAGAAAAAATATCCCAACAAAGGGTGGGAATAAGTGTGATTGTACTCAAATGGGGATAAAGGAAATACTAGCCAGGCACAAGGCACCCGAAGTGTCCCTGTGCGTCATCAGGGAGAAGCTGGGGCTCTGACCGTGGATTGCTTAATTCCGCCAGGTTTGCTCTGAGTGTGTTCTGATTCTGATGGTCCTATGGCACCGGAGGTCTGTATCAACCAGCCTTGAGCTGAGTATCCCTAGAGCTCAGGGTAAACTGACCGTACCTCTCTACGGTCACACAGGTTGGGGGGAGGGGGGGAACCTTCCCGCTATGAGCATCCTGTGTGCAGAAGAAATGAGGGGTGAGCACAGAGGCTGATTTTAAGCTTCAAGGGTGTCACTACAGAGCAGGCTCTCTTTCTACAGATGCATGTGGTTTTGCTTTGCATATAAACGAGATTTTTTTTTTAAGCCATCGTGAATATACACAGAGCCAAGACAGACCTATGTGGGATAACTGTTGGGAACACATGTAAAATGGGCCAGCAGAACACCAGATGAAGTCAGGACTCGGCTCTCCTTCAGAAGTGATGTAGGCAGGCGAGGTTTTTCTGTGAACACGGAGCCGTCTTCCCTGGGAACAAAGAGAAATGCTTTCCTCCCCTGTACTAACTCACGGTTTCTGACATTTTGCTTCTATTTCCATGGGTGTGCAAGGACTCCAATACCAAGAGGTTTTATAGAAGGGGGCTTTATAAATCTCACGGAGAACAAAAGCTCAGCGAATTTAATCATTACAGAATATGAATCTTCTGGAGTTCAGAATAAGCACTTACACCATCTCCAGTGGCAATCATGTGCTAACCATCTGTGACGAAGGAGCTAGCCCAGCAAGCTTACTGTCCATCAGCTATTGATTTATGGATACCCAGGCCTTGGCACAAATCATTGAAGAGCTGCGCTCCAATTGAATGGCATCATCCAGATTTTCATCTTTCATTTTATTGATTCCTCTGATTTATACCCGGCCCAGCCTCTCACCAGGCCAGCAGAATCAATGCTCTGGTCTCGGCTTTGAGCCTTCTATTGAGTGCACACTAGGCCCATTCTGCCGCAATTCAACAATTGAACTCACAATCTTCTACATAATGAAAATAATTTTAAGCCCTTGTCATAGCTTTTAATTTTCCTTTGCAGACGAATCGATTGAATCTGTAACCCACCTTACCTTGGGGCCCATATTGCTGATCAATAGCATCAGAATAAGCACCTTGTGAAGTTGCAGACTGATGAAACTATCTTTAATGAAGATGCAACCTTAGAGAACCTACCTCCCCCCAAAAAAAGTCAAAAGTAGAAAACCTCCAGAAATAAGAACACTGTTATCAGTGTTTACCGGGTAATGTAATTTAGAAAAAAATTCAAAGAAAATAGCCTTCCCCTGACATTATACACTTGAGGATTTCAAGAAAAATCTGGCTGCGGTGTTTGCTCACTCTTTATTCAGTTTAATGAAGCTCAATTCCTTGCAGCTGTAACTACATTTATTATTTATTTCCTGTATTAACTTTCCTTAATGATGCCTATTCATCTTCCGGAAGAAGAAAAAAAAGTGTTCTGTTGTGTTTTTACAGGCTGCGGCTTTTGAAACGCCAGTGGTTTTAGAAAACAAAATTAGGGTTAGAAAAGGCGGTGAGATGGAAGGAGGTCGGTAGCCGGCGGGAGCGGAGAGGGAGCCCAGGATGGTTTCATAGGGAGAATTCGGGGCTGAGCGGCACTGTATGTCAAGTCTTTCCCAGCACAGGGAGTAGATGGCGTTAGGGTTGTGCTGCCGAAGCACAACCTACAAACTGGGCTGCCGACACTTTAGGCATTTATCTACACCTAGCGGTCTTCTATATACATGTATATAATATACTTAATCATAATATATAATAAACTTAGGCATTTATCTATGCATAGATGTTTTATGTATACATATATAATTATAATATATAAAAACAGGCATTTATCTACACATAGATGTTTTATATATATAATTATAATAAACTGAGGCATGTATATATAGATGTTTTATATACACATAATATATAATATACTTAATTATAATATATAATAAACTTAGGCATTTATCTATACATAGATTTTATATATAATATATATTGTACACTACAGTATATAATATATAATTTGTGTTATATAATATATATAATAAATTTTAGGCATTTATCTATACATAGATTTTTTTTATTGTGAAAATACTGTACAGAGGGGTTACAATTACACGGGCAAGATAATGAGTACATTTCTTATCAAGCATTGTAGCCTCCTCCTTTGTTTCCCCTTCCATAATATATTGTGTATTACAATGTATAATATGATATATAGTAATATATGTTATATAAATAATATATGATATATATTTTAGGCACTTAATCTATACATAGATTTTATATATATTACAATATGTAATATATAATAATATATTTTATAATATATAAATAATGTAAATAAAAATATTTATATATAAATATCTCTTCTATAGGAACCTGTTCACCTTGAACAAATTTCTTGAGTAATAGAGACTCAGGGAGCAAAATTTTGTGTTTTCAGTAGCATTTACTATAAACATTGACGAATTCTTTAACATTGACCATGTTCAGATAGCACAGATACGCTCAATTGGATATGAAAATGAAATCAGAGATCTTCTGTATAGAAAGCTTCCACTTACAAAGATAATATTTTGTTTAAAAAAAAAAAAAAGCTGGACACTGGTGGCTCACGCCTGTCATCCTAGCTACTGAGGAGGCTGAGATCCAAGGATCAAGGTTCAAAGCCAACCTGGGCGTGGAAAGTCCCGGTGGGACTCTTATCTCCAACGAACCACTCAAAAACCACAAGTGGCGCTGTGGCTCAAGTAGAGCCTTGAACACAAAGAGGCTCAGGGGCAACGCTCAGACCCTGAGTTCAAGCCCCACAACCGACAAGAAAACTAAACAATAATAATAGCAACAGCAATAAAGCAACAATACAAAATTAACCCTGGGACAGAATTGTGTAGAAGACGAAATAACATTGTTATTTATTATTGCAGCTTGACAAGTTTTGGAATATCCCAGTTCACATGAGTTTTTGATTGTGTCAAACTGGAGCCGACATAAACAGGGTTGAGGAAATAAGGTGACTTTCATCAGGATCACCCAGCCAGTGCACGCATCCACACCTTTCACTACAGGAAATATCATATGCTGATAAAGACAAATTGCAGTCGTGTGTGTGTGTATATATAAGAGAAATCAGTCAGAATGAGGAGTGAGCATGTTTTTTATTAGAAAGACAGGACTTTTTAAAGTCTTTAAACTCAGCAAATAACTCAGACTAACAGGCATGGTCTCCGAGAAGTCTTCCAAGAGTGTGGTTTGCCGACTGAATGAAGCTGCTGAATTCACACGGGAATGACCACCAGCCCCTTCCCGTTCCCAACACGGCTCATCCTCCTGTGGAGCTATTTCCCTACTCTGGTTTGTACTATTAACTCGCTTTTTTTTTATTCCTTTTTCTGCTGAAAGGAAGCTTGGTTAAGCAAAGATTATAGTCTTACCCCAGGTCCCCTTCAGCAGCTCACAAATTGTGAATTCACAGAAACGAAATTAACACTGTGGATTGTGCTGATTTTTAAAAGTCAATTATTTTCACTGACCCTGGTTGGAAAGGAAGTCACCTATGTATATTGAATTAGGAAGAGACTAGTTTGAAATGTATCATTGTGGCAGTCTGGGGAATCTTGTTCGTTTGTTTTCATTTTCGGTTTGTTTGTCAGTCCTGGAGCTTGAACTTGGGGTCTGGGGTCTGTCTCTAAGTTTATTTTTGCCTCTAAATCTTGAGCCACAACTTCACTTCTGGGTGTGTGTGTGTGTGTGTGTATGTGTGTGTGTGTGTGTGTGTGTGTGTGTGTAATTCTGAGGGTCAGTTAATTGTGCATTTGGGGAAGGAACAGGTGGTTTTACCACATTCTCCTTTGGAACTGTCTTTAGGACAGTTTAACGTGAGAAACGACATTAAATTCACCACACAGATTTTCATTAAGGGTCAGAGAAGGAAATTATTATAAAAGCCTGTTCGTTCAGAGAAACGTCGTTCTGTGATAGAAGTCGACAAGAGTGCTAATCAGCATGGCTGCCTTCCTATCAAAGGAGCCTTTTTTCTTCCTTTTTTTACAATGCTAACCATCCTCTGCAATTTAAAATGAGTGAATCTATCACGTTGTCATGGGTTTTAAAAACGGAGTTTTAAAATGTTCATGTTGGCTTTTTGTCTTTTTGCTTATGTGGTGCTGAGGAATTGAACCCAGGGCCTCAGGCATGCAAGGCAAGCGCTCTACCACTGAGCCACCTTCCCAGCCCTGGACTTGTTCTTTCTGAAAAGCAGATGGGTAGTTAGGTTTGCAGAGGAAGCCTGCTGTCTGCTCTGTGACAGAGAAGCCCGTGTCAGGAATTTCACCTGAGCTGGACTGCACAGAGCCGCTCAGCTCGGTTTGTGTCCCGGCTCCCCGGCATGGTGCTCCTCCTCAATTCACACGTGGTCCCCCATTCCAGGTGGGGTGCTGTTTGGAGGGTGAAGCTTTGGGGAAATAGTGGTCAGGAACTGAATTAGTTAGAGGATGAATTGAGCCGGTGTCCTCATAAGAAGAGCAGGTGCAAGACAGATCAGAGTAGGCGGTGACCCTGGTCAGCACCCAATCAGCCCGCACCTTAACACCCCCCGCCCCAGCCCCCGGGGCTTACCAGCTACTGGATCTGTGTCAACACCAGCAGAGAGATCCAAATGATGGCCAGGTCTGACTTCGGGGAGTGCTGAAGGTTTGATAAGGCAGAGAGGAGTTCCCCCCGTTCTAAGATCTTTCCGTTTCCCATGACCACTTGGGGGATGGTGTTTGGCTGGACCAACTGGACACTACGGGAAGAAGACCGGGTTGTTCGCAGGAGCTGCGTGGGATTTTGTTTTTGATTCCTTTCTCCCTGTTGCTGGTTTGAATGAAGGTTTCTGACAAGATTCTGAGCCGGGCGCCGGTGGCTCCCGCCCGTCACCCTAGCTACTCAGGAGGCTGAGGTCTGAGGATCGCGGTTCAAAGTCTGTGAGACTCTGATCTCCAATAAACCACCAGAAAACCGGAAGTGGCGCTGTGGCCCAAGCAATAGAGCGCCAGCCTTGAGCTGAAGAGCTGAGGGACGGCGCCCAGGCCCAGAGTTCAAGCCCCACAACCGACAAATAAATCAATAAAGAGTCTGTTTTTCTGTCAGGTAAACAGGTACCGGGCGTTCTTTGTGGGGTTGACAGAATTCTCTCCAGAGACCTTTACCTAAGGGTGGTATATGTAGAGGTGGGGGATGAAGTTTCAGAAACTTCCAGATGAAGAACCTAGACCACAAAGTCAAGTCTCCTGTGGATGTGCCCCGGTGAGAGCCCGTGGACATGGGGCCCTTGTCGTGTTGAATACAGACGTTGGAGAAGGTAGTCCACGTCCCACCGAGCGCTCAGAGGGAGTGGAGCATCCTGGCGCAGCCGCGTCACTCCAGCGGAATCTCCGCTGCGGCCTGGCTGCGCAGCCCCGTCCTGGGATTATTTACTCCCTTTGTACCAGGTAGAAATGGGCGTTCTTTCATCAGTCAACCCAGCAAGCCCTGCCTGTCCAGGGGTTCAGAATAAACTGATGGCTCTAAGGTTGAAGTATAACAGACGCTCTTTCTTCTTTGCCAGTTTTCCCTGTTTGTCTCTCCTGCCTGTCTGAGGAGGGTCACTTAGTTTAAGCTCAGATATGTTTACTTGTATAGAAGCATATACTTGTATGTAAGTATATCTAAATATAGAAGCCTATATTTGTATATATAATAGGTCTGGGAAGGTGGCTCCGTGGTAGAGTGCTTGCCTTGCATGCATGAGGCCCTGGGTTCGATTCCTCAGCACCACATAAGTAGAAAAACCTGGAAGTGGTGCTATGGTTCATGTGGTAGAGTGCTAACCTTGAACTGAAGAGCTGAGGGACAGTGCCCAGGCCCAGAATTCAGGCCCTATGACTGACAGAAATAATAATAATAATAACAATAATAATATAATTTATATTATATAATATATAATATGTTTATTATATTATATAAAATATATAAGCATATATTTATATATACTTACATATAAATATATAAATATAATATATATAAGTATATAGTATAATAAATATATAAACATAAAAGCATATATAAGTATATGATATATAAATATATAGTTATATGTGAATATATATTTATGAATCTATATAATACAAATGTTGTATTTATATAAGAATAATATATAATTACATATTATATTTATATATTAAATACATATATAGGGGCTTGGAAGGTGGCTCAGT